>NW_010111200.1:19740-49191 GCF_000699245.1 Pterocles gutturalis
AATTTCTCCTAGAAAAAGAAAATGTTTTAAATTATCCCATTCACTGATATTCTTGTGTTAGGCATCCAAGCTCCTGTTGTGTGCCTGCTTTTACCCCAAGACAACTCTGATTTCAGTTTATGTATGTACATACCATATGTACAGATTATGACCATCTGCGGTAACCGCCAGCACAGCAGATGGAAAGGTCCAGCCAGGCCTCCCATTGAAAACCAAAAAAAACCCCACTAATTATCCCATTCACTGATATTCTTGTGTTAGGCATCCAAGCTCCTGTTGTGTGCCTGCTTTTACCCCAAGACAACTCTGATTTCAGTTTATGTATGTACATACCATATGTACAGATTATGACCATCTGCGGTAACCGCCAGCACAGCAGATGGAAAGGTCCAGCCAGGCCTCCCATTGAAAACCAAAAAAAACCCCACTCAAAAAGAAGGCTTTTTGCCCTTTTAAGTAGTTTCATGGCATCTCTATATGAACTTAAAAACATATTTTCCAACATTTTTACAATTTTAGGAAAATATTTCTCTGCTTGACAATGTCAACAATCAGGATACGCCACTGTCATCTGCATTTTATGGCTGGCTATCTTTTAAAAAATAGTTATAAATAAAAGCTATTTCTAAGCTATGAAGTATTAAAAATACACATCAGCAATACACTGTAATAGTTATATAATGTCCTAAACATGTTACAGTTAATTATACAGACAAAAACTTGTCTTACTTTCCCCTGGGATTTTACGTGTAGGCATTTTGCGTATCATCAATAGGTGGTTATTACAAAGCATTAGAAAATTATGGTTTTGATTTGCACGTGTACTTCCCCAGTGCCTGCGGTGATATGTGGTTATGAGTCCGCAGGTGCATGGAGATGCATTTGCTCAGAGGACCAGTAATTTGGCAGCTGGGGCAGGAGTGCTGGAAGGTATGGGTCCAGTTCCTAGTCCTCTCAAGCATGCTCACTGCCCTGCTTGAAGGCAGGGCTGTCACTTAGGAGCTTTGTTTCCCAGCCCCTACACCAGAGTGGTAAGGTCTAGTTTTGTCCTGGATTCAGTGTGAAAGCTTTATGAAAAAACTGTGTAGGAGCAGTCGTGTCTGGGCGTATATTCCAGCCAAACATGCAGCTCTCTGGTAAGCCTTGTTTTGTCATTTGCTACCTACGTGTTGGTACAATGGTATGTGTCTGGGGTGTTAAACCCTGGCACTCCTACCAGTGACACCAACCACCACCCTAAAGGCATGCCCTTTCTGAGCAGCCAAACTATCATTATCTCTATTTCACATGGTGTGGATGGCTTATAAGTCACTAATGCCTCAGAAGAAATAACAGTATAAGCAGCAATATCTCTTATTTAAAGTCATATTCTCTTTCTTTCATCTATTTTTTTTTGTTTTCAGAACTCAATTAACTTATATTATAAAACCTATGGCAGTACTGAATCCAGTTTCCAAATATACTTGTCAGATTCCATTGACATTGATTAATTACGTTGTCAATGCAGTCTTAGCATTTTCCTGTTCTGTGGGTTTTACAGTTTAATTACAGGCAATTTTTACACAAAAATAGTTTTGCACTGGTAAAGGACACTGAAGAACGAATTTACTTTCTGTTTTGCTTTGCGATTAGCTCTGCTTTGAGCAGGAGGTGGGACTAGATAGCTACTGTAATCATAAATTAACCCTACAGCTCCATCCTGGCAGGCTCTGCACTACTGCTGCCTTCTAGGAAGTTCACTGCGAGGGTATTTTTCTTGGAGATACTTCACTAGAGGTACTCAAAGAGAAAAAGGTCCATCTGAAAAATGTGTCACTGTTTTCTGCTTATGTAATACAAAATTTCATTCTCATTAGCTTGCATTGCTTGATGAACTTCTTGTAATTATCAGAGAGACCTCAATCAAAACAAGGTAAAACAAAAGTACAGAATAATTCATAATTGGTAGGAGGGAAATATTGCATAGATTACGAAGAAAGAGCCAAGGCCAGGTCAGCATTTGTTAACCTCAGTTTAATTCCTATTTTTTTCCTTTGGATCAGGTGCAGGTTAATGTATTTTAGATTAGTTTAACTGGAACCTAACCTTGTTCTAATCAGAGTATTTTTAAATGTTAGTCCTTTCCCATACACTTCTCCTCTGCACCTCCCATCCTTGTCTTTTCAAACAAACATCTTTTCACTTCCAAAATGTGTCTGCTCTTCACTCATACTGAGCTACCGTCTGGAACCATGCGGAAACATCAGGATATTGCCTTTTTTTTCTGGTGTAGGAAATATTTATTTTGAGGGGAGAAAACAACAAAATTAAATGATGCTACATCATACAAAAAGGCAAAAAAACACCACCCAAATTGTCGCTTTCTATAGTGAGATGCCTGCCCACAACTTCCCTGGTAGATGCCAAGATCTACTTCTGGTTCACTAGTGTTGCCAGTGTAGAAATTTTTTGTGTTCAGATGAGAGCAATATGTTTCTTTTGGTGAACATCTACCGCTGCACTCAAATCTAGAGTCTCAATACTGGCAGCAAGCAGTATGCTACAGGTCCAGACACCATTTAATACACAATCACAGTGTAAATAGCAACCCTTTTTCTGTGAAGATTCTTGTACATTAATAACATGAATTGAGGTCTGACCTCCAAGCCTTCTCTTCATAAAACTCTCCAAGCATTTCTGCTAGGACCGTACCAGGCAGATTATCATCACTAACATGCTGAGCTTTGGTCTTGAAGAAACCTTTACTTTCCAGGATCATATAAAAAGCAAATAGAGATTTATTTTTCTTTTTTTTTTTTTCTTCCCTATTTATGATAATTTCTGTGACTGGTATAAGGTATATGGAGTAAATTCTCTAGGGCAGCAGCTTCAAGTCCTGAAATCTACTTTTGAGTCAGTGTAGAAAACTATGCAGACACCTCAGCTTCCGCTGTCTGCAAATTGAGACTATTACTTCTTAAAAGAACTACATGTTAAGAAATAATTTGTTTATAAAGCACTTAAGGATATAAAGTACTGTACACACAATATATTTTACTCATCGACAAATGGCCTCAGGGAATTGCTAAAAGCGTAACACTGTTCTCACCCGTTGGAAGAGTAAAGCAATTTCAGGTTTTTTTTCAGAGTACTGATTCTGGCAAACAGCTGAATGACAAGCAAAGAAATACAATATTGTCTATATTTTCATTATTGCTTTAATTTCAGATTGTATTCACCAAGGTTGGTATTACTGGCATTTCAGTATTCCCTAGATAACAAAGAACACCGATGCTAAGAAAGAAACACTGTCTCAAAGGTATAATACTAACAACAGTAATTTTAAAAAACTGTGTATTTTTCCTAAGTGTCTGTTCTAGGGTGAAGTCTGTTTCAGTTCTGTAGTATTTTCCCCAGATAAGAGATTGCCAAACTAATTTTTCTGTATGTTTTAGGAAGTGCTAACGCCTCTTTCTATTGTCTGTATCAATACCTGCCAGTAAGGAAAGGCTTTTCCTTTCTCCTTTGAGGTGCTTGGTCCCTTTTCTCCCATGAAGCATGAGTTCTTACAACTTTCTTAGGGAAGAGGTTGAAGTGAAGATCCACGATATTCCTCCCTCTTGCTGGGATAAGAGCTGTCCCTTGCACCTAACTGATAGTTACTCTGGTAAGTGAAGTGAGTCTCGTGTTCTGTGCTGGAACGGACTGTGATCAACACTTGTTTAAAGCACTGTAGGAGGTGTCTATTTTTTCCCCATAAAATCCTAATACATATATGTTATATACCATCCACTCAAATAAATTTCAATATCTATTTTAAAGAAAGGAATTTTAACTGAAGTGACAAGACTTGAAAATTAGAACTATATACAGATGGTTTTGCAACCTTAATTCTACCTCGTATGCCCACATTTACACAATGCAGGATCTCTGCCTGGTTCAATGGCCAGGAAGACTGCAAAAAGGCACAGAATTACGAAGAACAGAAATCTGTGTATCTGCCATTTTCTAACATTTGATTTTACGACTTTGTAACCTAAAGGACAGTCTTAAATGTGGTTTCTTTGTTTCTTATCTATGTCAGCTGGTGGATTACGACCACACAGTTAAAGACAGTATCAAAATGCCAGAATGGTGGCAGGGCAACATTCAGATGGCACGAAGCACTTCATCCCTATCACTGTACCACTGCATCCACAGAGCTGATCCTCATTTTTGGCCTGGGTGTCACTAGCAGGCTGGGTTGGGTGCCATATGCCTCAGCAATCTGCCCATAAAACTCATGTCTAATTTCTTACAAACAGAAATGAAAAAGATAATTAGGCCCAAGAGAGATCACAGGAGAAAATATTTCTGAGCAGGCAGTTCCTGGGTGCAGAGGAACTGCACAGTTTAAACGCCTGAGCCTGAGGATGTGCACAATACAACCATGTGGCCCAGGAAGGCTGAGAGACCACTGAGTCCAGGACTGAGAGCAGTTTTGTACATAAACAGCTGAAGCGCTGATGAAAATGTGGTCCTTGAGGGCAAAGAACTGCAGCAGCAACTGCATCTCCACAGCAGGAAAGATGAGTTCAAGCTGTGCTGTTCCTCGCACCTCAAGCTTTCCCTGGTGATGCTTGGTAGTTGTTCTGTTCAGCTGTCAGCATCTGCTGCTGACAGGCACCAGTGGTGGAAGCAGGAGGGTGTCTGTATGACAGGCAGCCGGCTGTCTCCTCTCTGTCCTGGTTTGGGTGATGCAGGTATGAAACTCTCACAATCTGACTTTTAAATTAAAATGTATCTGACTCTGCTTGTGTGTATCTATCTTCTTATGCCCAACATGAGTAACGTGCATCTGACATTAATGCAGTGATGTTCTGGTTCTTTAGCATGTTACTTAAGGTATGAAGCTCTCACAATCTGACTTTTAAATTAAGATGTATCTGACTCTGCTTGTGTGTATCTTCTCCTTGTGCCCAACATGAGTAACGTGCATCTGACATTAATGCAGTGATGTTCTGGTTCTTTAGCATGTTACTTAGCATTTTATCCTTTGAGAAATTAAAGGCTTGGTGTTTATTTCCATGTTGTTTCCCCTCTATATTCTGGGCAGTTTGTTCTCGGGATGTATGTTGTTTCTTATATGCTATTATGCTGCTGAACACTTTATCCTTTTTTTAAATGTAGAACTGTGAAGGCACAGTTTGTGAAGAGCGTTGTGAAATTTTACAGCAACTATGATTGCTATGACAGTTGTTTTTAAAGATTCAATGGAGTGTCTGACCTCATTTGTTTCTGCTCTCAGCAATAACTCTGTGATGGGATGGCAGTTTTGGAATTCTGAGCCCTTTCTCATCCTAATTTAATCTGTGCAAAAGTAGAAAAACAATACAGTTGCTCTAAACTTTTATTAGACCAAAGTTAGAGTCTCCTGGCTTTAGAAAGATAGTTTAGACCACTGTAATTTCCCCACAGCACAATAACCAAATATAGCTACTCGGAGGCATCACTCACTGGAATGGTAAGTGCCTGTTTCACAGAAGCTACAGCTGTATGTCATGCTCCCTCAGGAGCTGAAGTCAGCAAAAGCCCTAGGAAAAAATATTGATTTATTCCATGCATCTGAGACAAAGCAAACTACAATCCACAGGAAGTATCAAAGGAGTGGCAATGTGCCATATTTTGTCCAGAAATTTTCTGAGCTTTATCTCCGAAAATGACCAACAACATTCATATATTTTTGACTTATATGAGGATGGCATAAAATGCCTTTTCCAGCAGATTCGAGCAATGCAGCCATCTGTTTTTTCCATCAGTAGGACAAGATCATTTGTTCTGATGGTTATCAGAATGCTGATCTGCAAAGCTCCCCAAAAGAATCTTGCATTTATTTTTCACTTGAATTATTTATGCTAATGTGAAGGCTACATAAATAAAAGCTCTTGGACTTCTTGTGATATGCACACACACACATATATATATATATAGTTTGTCTATAAGGACCACTAATTATTGACCTCTCTCTGTTCTTTAAACTTGCAGCTTCTTGAGATTTGTAATCCCAATAGTTTCAACTACCATGTATTTATTGTTTTCAGAAAGACAAAATAGCTGTAAAATTATGACATATATAGTCTGTCTATATGTACCACTAATTATTGACCTCTCTCTGTTCTTTAAACTTGCAGCTTGAGATTTGTAATCCCAATAGTTTCAACTACCATGTATTTATTGTTTTCAGAAAGACAAAATAGCTGTAAAATTATGATTTCTAAATAAATGTTCTAAAAGGCCACATGAGATTACCCTTTAGCTAATAATTAAACTACCTGATAATTTGGGGGATCTTAGGAAGTTTTTTTAGCATTTAGGTTTGGTAGGACTTGGGTGAAAGGTTGCTGCTTGTGTGAATTTTTTGGGAAGCTTGTGGCTTTGGTCATTTCATCACGATTATTTACTGAAAGAAAAGTTTCACAACTGACACCTGAGGCCAATATGTCTGCATCTGTCAGTATCATTTGTACAAGCTAATTCTGATTCATGTGCTGAAAGGCTGCTATCAGGTTTTCCCTGTGGCTCAGGCTTTGGAGAGCAGAAGTCTACCTACATTGCAGCTTCAGAAATCTGAGGTCTTGGGCAAATTCATTGTATTTAATGGGAATCTCATTATCAGTGACTCAGTGACTGCCCCAGTGAACATGCACATGTTGGGTGTAAAACTTACTTCACAGAAACGACTCTGCATCCATCAAGGCCAAAAGCAACATCCAGAGTAATATTTCTACCCTCATCTTGTCTCTCATAACCATTAAAAGTTTATGTTTCTCTGTCACCATTTAAATTTACACACTGTGGTCAAAAGTAGTTCTTGCTGCAGAGTGAATAGAAAGTATTACTGCTCGTGCAAGACTACAAAGTTAATGTACATTTCTGTAAAATCTTACATGCCTGTATTAGTCTTCTTAAATTATGTTTTTGGGGCGCCTTGTGCTTACTTATTTTCTTTCTGTACCCATTTAAAAGTCAAGTAGAATCTGAGTTACTAGATGATATAACTGTGACACTTCACAAAGCTGAGAAATCTGATTTCAAGGCCAGTCCAAATAAAACAATGATAAGTATAAACCAATAAACCATAACTGATGCCATCATTTAGCTTTGTTCAAGTTACTCTTGTCTTTTTCCATTTCCTCTATTTGAAGATGGCTGGTATAGAAAAACAATGGTTTCATCAGACCATTGCAGGGGAAATTATTTTCAAGGAGGATTTGTTCCTGAGCAAAAGAATAAGTACAGACCTGAGACCAGTTTGTGGGTTGCACAGAAGCCAGTCCTGCTCCTTCCCCTTTTCCTGAATCCTTTGATTTCCTGCTCAGCAGGGCAGCCTCATGCCTGCTAACCAAGTATCAGTGACCAGGCTGCTCCAGAAAGACAAAGATACAACTTTATAAAACAGGACTTCCAAATTTTAGACACTTCTAGGGAAAAGATTTCCTAGAAATTGTTGAAACTTTGAGTTGTCAAAATGCCATGAAGTTTTAACTGTTGTGGTTAACTATAAGCCACACTCTGCTAAATAACTGCACCAAAGAACATAAAATATTTAATGGTTTGGAAAAAACAGCTATTTCACAAAGAAACTGAGGTGAAAGACTGACTCCCTGCAGCCCTAAATTTCTGATTCTCTTGGCAGTCTCTGTCCAGGCCAGTCTTGGTAAGCCAAGAAATGTAACTACCTGTAGCTTTCAAAGCCAAACAGATGCATTCTTTAATCTTATAAGCAACTGAAGCAGGGAATTATTACAATCTTGGATATATGGAGAATATTCATGGTGCGTTACTAAATGAATATTCAGATTTCTGGGACAGTTGAGGATTTGTCTACCTTTTTTTTTTTTTTTTTAACGCACCTAGATAGTCTCATTTGGTACAGTATTGCTCTAAAATAAAAAATCAATTATTTTTCCCGAAGATGTTTTTATGTCATGTAGAAGCAAAAAAAGATTAGAAAGTATAAGTACTTAAATCCATTCTGCTTATCTGCGCATGTCAAGCAGTTCTATGGTGCTCTGCAGGCATTTTCAGTACTCGAGAAAGATGAGGAAGTAAATGCTGCTAAGCCTAATTTAAAAATACAAATGATTTTGCTAAACAAAGATGTCAAGTGAAAATATTTCATAGCAGCAACTATGAGAGAATGATTGGACTCAAGCTCCCCCTGCTCCAGGTCTCTGGGGTGTATGAATGAGCAGGTATTACCAAACCATAAGTATATCAGCTGGATAGAAAGAGTAAATTGTGTGTTTTACAATTAGCTGTAAGCTGTTAGATCAGAAGCTAAAGCAGCGGTATCTGTTTTTTTTTTTTTTTTAAACTGAGTGAGATAGTTCTTTTTTACTTGCCTCTATTACTTAATTTTCATTATGATACGCAATATGTTTTCCCCCCACTTTTATAGTTTATTGTTAGTGTGCATAATAGTTTAGACCATGTTTCTCATTTTCGTACTGTCACACAGTGGGGCAGGTCAGCTGTCCCCTGGGCTTAGGTGCCTTTGTTCTAGAGTACAGTGTGAGAAAAAGAAATGAGGGGGTGGTACTTTGCAGGGCAGCAGACAAACTCAGCAGCTCCACGGTTGTCACACCTCCTGAAACATATCTCTTATGATAAATCTCTACTCAAAGCCTTCTGTGGGAAGGATTTCAGGACTGGATCCAGTGGATCAGAAACTATTGTCTCTAGATCAAAACCAGATCCCTTTGCTCCACCGGTTAGTGAGGTCCTTCTGTAGGATCACAGCACACAATCCTGTAAGTTCTCTCTGCTTTTGAGAAAACGAGGTGGGAACTAACTAATGAAGTAAACATGCAGGTCTGATGATTGCTTTTGACTGAGCTCAGTTGTATGACAAATATGCCTCAGTATACACATTAAGAATAAAAATCTAACTGATCAGGATAATGCCCTAAACTCTTCCTTCTCCCCACCAAGCCTGTCCTGGCCCCAGTGCTGCTGCTTGCTTCCTGGATCATAGGATTAAATTTTTAAACCAAGACCATCATGTTTTCTCCCTTCTGAAAGAAATGTTTCATCCTTATCTTAACAGTATTTGCATTCAGCACACAAAAGATCCATCTACCGCTGACCAATGTCACAAGCAACAGAAATTACAGACTTCTAATGGATACGGTTTGGTGACAGTGTTCTTAGCTCCTTACACTTTATTGTCAATGTCTAACAGTGTCACCCTGCAGAAATCTCTAGATTAAGTTAAAGTACAAATAAAAAAATTCCCTTATTCTCTGTCCGAACCTGTTTGTTCTTTAGAGACTTTTTCCACATAAACCAAACTCTTAGCAACTAGTTAGCGGTTTCCACTGCTATTCTGAAGATAACATACCCTGTTCTGAACACTGAGTTCACAACACATGGCATAGCCTCTAAATTCAGCAATTCACCGTCTCTAAATACAGCCTTAAATCTACTAACATAGATGCGTTCAGCTACACGAATGCCAATAAACAGAAGACACTACCAGAAAAACAGTAACATGAAATCAGAAAACCAGAAATGTCAGTGCCAGGCTTGTCAGAGTCAAGGACTAGCCCGGAACAGCAGTGATGCCCTCTGCTTTGTGTGTCCCCTCTTAGCACCACGTTTCAAACACAAGGCTAATTGCCCAGCTTCAGCTCAGTCTGTCACTGTGGGCTTTGCCCCTGCTGTGTCTCACCAATCTCTCTTTTCACCGTTTCCGACTAAAGTTCTATAATAAAGATAACATACGGTTGCCAAAAGCTTCAGTCATTTTAAACTAAAGCTTTAGGGACTGACCTGTTTCTGCTGAAGGAGACTTGCATAGCATCTGTCTGCTCACACATGCTTTACAAATTCCAGGGCAGCTCTGCCCTAGCTATTAGATGGGGTATAAATAGGTAGAGCTCTGAAGCAGCAAGATTACTTGAAAAAGAAGAAATATTACATGTTCTTGTGCTTATGAAGTGGTCTGGGAAAGTGCTCATTTTCTGACTGGCTATGTGAGTGCTGGGATTAGAAAAGCCTGCTTACCTACGTATTAACATTTCAAGGTTAATTGTTTTTTTTCCCAGCATTTTGAGGTGTCAGCTCTGACTCTTTCCATTCAGTAAAGTGTTTATGAAGGTGTCGCTTTGTCTTGTTTCTCCGTTGTATAAGCAAGGTTTGAGTTCATGCTCATCTGGTGCACCTACGGTCTCCCAGTTCCATCTATAGTCCTGAAACCTGTAGGAACTTTTACCTCTGAGATTTCTGGCCTATTGTCAGATTAGATATCATCCAAGTAAGTTCCACAGTGAGTACAGACTGTCACATGGAGACCCTGACCTTGACTAAGTGCACTCATAAACTACTGGATTGGAAATGAAGATCTAACCTCTAGCATGCAGAACGGTAGCTTTGTGTGACATGCCAAGCACGTCAGGTACTTGATCCTGCAAACTGCAGAGGAATCACAAGGAGAACACTGGTGAGGCAGAAGCACCAGTTCCTCTTTCTCCTACTGTCAGCACTGGTGGCAACACAGTGGTGGTAATGCAGTCTGCCTCCTTCTCAAAGCTACCCACCCTCCAGCCTTCTTTGCTCTTCTCACCTACCTCCCACAGACCATCGGGGCTTAAAATTTTGGCTTGAAAAAAGCTGAAGCCCAATGCTCAACTTCTGCTGGTGGACTTTGTTGCTGTGGGAGGTTCTTTGACATGCTCTGTCAAGACACCAGACTCCTCTGTCCTTCTATTTAAGCCTCTCAGAGCTATCAGGGGAGGCTCTGTTGCCAAATGTGTTCCTAAAAGGAGTGGGCCTGTAGGTCTGTCTGCTTTTGCATAAGCAGGGGTTTACTTTGGTGCTGCCCTCTCTTTCTCTCTGCCTATTTTTAGAGGACTGCTTCGTGTTAATATCCACAAAAAAAAAAAAAAAAAAGGGTCTTTGATACCACCATCTCAGATCCCGCACATTTTTTGAAAATGAAATTGTGAATCACCATGCCTACCATGCTCGCAGAATGTGTTGTTCAGTCACATTAAAAAGATTCTTCAAGTCAGTTAATTTGACATCTTAAATATACACTCTCAAAACCCTAAATGCCACTGCATAGTTAGAAAGAAAGCCTTAACTGAACTTTTAAATTTTCTTTTTCCCCCACTTCTCCTTTATTTGCTCTCCCCTCAAATTGAAATTGCTCTTTCATTGCTCTCAGTTGAGCCTGAAATTATTTCTGTTGGTAAACAGGCAACCAGAAACCATAATCATGTTTCTTTACCAAGGCTGTAATCCTAGATAGTCTCTTGATTCTTAAAAAAAATTAACTACTTTAAATCTCATTCAACTAGTTTATCAAACTATTTTTATGCACACAAATCCATAGCTGCTTTGGGACAATGTTTTGCCTAATTACATGTAGTTTTGACAGATTTAGGTCTTGCCCCAGTTGAAGTCTGATCTATTGATTTCCAGAATCCAGTATGAAATAATAAAGATAAATAATTTCCTCAGGAGGTGCCTGTGGGGGGGGGAGGGGGGGAAGGGGGTGGGGAGGAGGTGTGGATCTGTAGGGACTTACATTACCCAAATACACTGTTTAAGAAGCAAGCTGGGAAATTCTATAAGCTGTTCATAATACATAAAATGATTTTAACCAGGAAACTTCATTTTGGTGGATTTGATACTGATTCTTCACAAATGCTTAAAAAAAAGATTACTTAGAAAAATATGACTCGACCCATATTTGTGTACCATTAGTTAAAAAAGACCATGGAATATCTCAGTTCAACACCTTCTGCTGGAACGTGGAGGAATTGGCCACTGCATCAGAGTTACTGAAACCACCCCGGTCCCTGTGTGTCAGGCAGAAGTACCTGTACTTTTGCGCACTCCCTCATTCTCACAAGCTCTGTGTTTCCAGAACTAGACCACACAGCTGCTGAAATCATAGATGTTTTTCTACCAAGTTAAATAGCAGTAGACACAAACAAAGACCTTTCTGTCCACAAGTCAGTTGGATTATTAGCTTTATCATTACCATTGTTAAGCTCTGCTGCTTAAAAACTTTTCATTCCCCGTACTTATTTGCATATGTGGCTGGAGAAAAAAATATCTGAATAACAATTTTGAGGGGTTTATACAAACCCCTTTAATAAAGCAAGATTTTCCTAGTTTTTAGTTTCTCATATCTGAAATGACTGAGCTGGAAATTAAAAAGATTTTCTGGTCTGAACTTTCTTCTGCTAGGCAAACTTCTACCAGGACAACACCTGTTTTCTTTGTGGTCTTCTTAAACCTGTATGTCCACAGCGGTGGTGCGAATGGGACTGTGAGGGTCCCTGCCATGCTCTCTGTGGCATCATCCTTAAGTTGGGCAGGAAGGGGTCTGGAAACTCCTACAGGGATGACTAAAATCAGGGCTTTTGTAGCTTCCAGTTTCTTTGCAGAAGAACAAAGAGATGAGAAATCCTGGCATCCAGTTGAGGATTGGACTGGATCTCTTTGGAAAAGGAGCAAGAAACCTCAGCCTGAGCCACTTTCCTGCAATACTATCAGGAGCTATGTTTTAGGTAATTTTGGGAATATTATGTGGTGTGGTTCCTGACTGTTCTCTAACTTACGCTGACACTTTGAGAAGGTGAATATCTCTACAAAACAGAAACTGCTGTCCCCAATTTTGCTTACTCCTAGTAGCTTTTTCTTAGTGTAGCTAGGGAAAAAAAAAAAAAAAGCCATATGCTAACACTATGATGGTATGGATGTTGTATGGACAGCTGTTAGGAATCTTTCAGTTCAAAGGGCACATGAACATATACTTTGTCCACACAAGGTCCTGAGTTCTGGAGAAGAAAACACCCATGGCAAAACACTCCACTGCAATTCAGTGCAACCTACAGTGGAAGTGAGACTTCATGCTCTGAATGCTAAGAGCTAGACAGAAGAACTTCCATCTCTAGTACGTTCTTCAAGTTCTCACTTACACTGTCATTAGGCATGTGTGTGTATCTATGTAATAAACAACAGCTCATTTTACTTAGCAGAAGCTCTGCTTGCTGGAGCCAGCAGCAGACTGAACTGGAACAGAGGCAATTAGACAAGCTGCCAGGAGGCAGACGGTCTTTGCACTCACTCAGGCCCACTCACACATTTCTCAGCTATTTAAAGATATAACTGTGCAGTCACACACACCCTAATGAGAGGAAATGAGGATTATCTGCAGGAGGAGGGTGTGGGTGCAGTTTTCTTGTGCATACAGCTTCATAATGCCTAATGCGTGATCTTCATTCAGCTTCTTTCTGGTGCTTCACTGGGCTGCTTTAAACTGCCTTCATGCAGAGCAGGGAGGCATGTGATATCTACATTATAAAGCCTGTAAAGGAAAAGATATTTTCCTATGGTTTCTGGGAGAGAGAGAGAGAGAGAGAGATCGCAACTGCTTACAGACTACTAGCTGAAATTCGTTAAGTGTCAGGTAATATTCTTCAGAGTCTTGTCCCTTTTTTTTTTTT
Organism: Pterocles gutturalis; assembly: GCF_000699245.1. NCBI lineage: Eukaryota > Metazoa > Chordata > Aves > Pterocliformes > Pteroclidae > Pterocles > Pterocles gutturalis. The sequence goes on from NW_010111200.1 coordinate 33,222, forward strand.
TTTTTTTTTTTGTCATTACTATTATTTAGCCTTCTATTGCTCCCCCTCTGAGCAGGATTTTGTTTCCTGCCTTGCTATTGAATTGGTGTACTGTCATGGAATGGAAGAATGCAATCAGGTAATTCCCCAGTGTTTCCCTTCCCTGAGCATAGAGATAAATGCCTTCTGAAGAAGGATGTCTTACAAGGACTGACATCTCCTTTTTGTAAAGATCTGAGATATTTCATAAAAAATAAGGAAACTGAAAAATATCAGTTGTTGCTTTTATGTTGCAGTTATTGGCTTTTATATTACAATTACTTTTCCCCTACTGGCTAAATTGTAGTGACTTATTTTTGCTGCATTGGCTCTTGTCACTTCTTTTTGGAGTCATTAACAGTTATAACTAATATGCATAGGTCAATGTTTTTGGTAGATACGAGACTGGGAATGGTATAAGAGATGTAGCTCTCTCCTGCACACATAGTAGAATTTGATCCTTTATATTTAAATGGTTAAAGAGGATCTTGAGTTGGAATATGTCTCATACGAGATGTTTGGAATACCTTGATAGTGACTCAGAATAAAAAACATCTTCTGGAAAGCAGAGCTAATTATCCATTAACATTTGGATGCAATGCTTGTCTTGCACTAATTTCCATGCTTGCCAAAATGATTCTGGCAGAGGAACCAGCTGTGACATGTAGAAATAAAAATATTAGTTTGGAAGTACTAGATATGCCACGTAGCTGCTTGCAAAAGGATGTACACAAACGGAAGCGTGAAGCAGCAGTATTGCACAGGTGGGAGAATTGACAAGTGATAACCCCAGGGTACGAAGAAGCTCAGGCACACCTTCTGCACTGTAATCTAAATAACTCAAAAGGTTTCATGACATGTATCCCTCAGCTATACAGTAGTGCCTTCCTTATCTCACAAATTGAGATCAGGCTACTGCAAACCATGAAGAAATCCATCCTTGTCACAGTAGGACCATGGCACTCAACTGACAGTTTCCCTGCCCAGAACTTCAGCACGATGTATGGCAGGTTGGGAAAACATCAACTTGAAGCCAAGTCTGAGCCTTCCTTCTGTTGTACAGTCCTCTGCATGACTAGAGAGTGACAATTTCCCTCTCTAGCTGTGAGTGGAGAAATTCTTTTTCCTCCCTCTTGCCCTGTATTTTCATTAGGACGGCCACAAAAATCACACTACTCCTTTTAGACTCTATGTAAAAATCTCTCCTGTTAGTTGCACAACTGCTATCTAACATGCAGATGAGGTTTCCAACCACTCTACTTGTAAGCCCTAAGGAGCATTTCCAAAAGCAGACAGTCCAGTATATGCTATCTTCTGTGAGTCACTCAGACTCACTTACATAAGGTCCTGACATGACTTTTCTGCGTTTTCCCAGCCCAGCTGCAATTCTTTTTTAGGTACACATTGTACGTTGTCAGAAGGATGTGTTATACTGCTCTCCCCCTAGCATTTTTAGCAATAATGTACCTGAAATTTAGTGCCAATTACTCTTCAGAAGGTGCATATCTCCAATGACTTGGTGGATTTATGGGTCTTGGTATTTTAGAGACTACCCCTATTTTAATGTCTGGCTGCATTAACGAATCACCCAGAGTCATCTCTTCATAATTTGTTGCTTTAAAAGCAGCTGTGAATATTTTCTTCCCATTAAGGCTTATTCCTTTGGGTTTGATGTAATTAATTGCCACTTACGACTTAAAGAAAATATGCCAATACATACTTGTGCCACATGCACCATCTGCTTTCTTTGGTGCCCTGTACACTTAATGTTTAGCACATTTCTATGAGCCTCACACTACAGTTCATGTTAAAGAGAGCCTGTGGTGATAACAGCAGCAAGCAGTTACAGACGTCCACTCTGGAGGTAGCACAAGAATCCCATTTCTTGATAAAGCAGACCGCGGAGGCACTGAGAATGTGCCAGTTTGAAATGCTGAAGGGAATACAGCTGCAATACCACGTTTGATCCTCCCAGTGTTGAGCAACCCTATTTATAGCTTTGTCAGAGCAAGGCTAAGCATCCGGTTTTCTTAAATACAGAGAGGAAAACACTGCTGAATGAGAGTATCACAGAGGGAGAAGAAAGAAGATATCAGATCTAGACAGAAGATTAAAGAGGGTCCAAGTCTAAAGTTACAAGGAAAGAGAAGACAATCTATTGTCAATCTTGCCTGCTCCCAAATTCATGAGGCAGCTTTTGGCTGCTGTATAAAATACGTGTGGTACTGAAAATGTGGGAATACAACCCTTTAAAGGCACATTTAATTTCTGCCTTAACATTAGCTCATACGTGAAGATACATTTTTCAGAGACAAGTATGTACAAGAGCAAAAGGAGAAACATATTTTACGGATTATACAAGTAATCCTTTCAGTGGCTTTGAACTAGAGCTCAGTCTGCCAGCACTGGGTTCCATAAGGCAGAGTAATTGGTGAAGAGGAGGGCTGCTTATTCCTCTGTGCAAGCGAGAGAGGGGCTGTCTGGAAGGTACGATTCCTTACCACAGCAGCATGAACACCCACACACACCTGAGAAAGGACTAAGACTCAATGCCACAATTTAGCCTGCAGCTGTTGATTCCTGCTCCTTGTCAGGATGTAATTAAGGTATAGTCAGGCTGAACAGGAAGATGGGACTTAAAACTAAAAATACCTCTAGTAATTATGGCTTAGATCTGGAAAGCAACAGATGGATTTTGATTTCTGAAAGAGACAATGCTGTTCTTCAAGACGATTTAGTAATTGCTGAGTGAGAGGTGAAATAAATACTCTTGTAATCCCCTGTCGATATGACATACTGGTGAGGGTGTGTATGCACCCTCACTGAGGACAGTAAACATCCTAGTATATAGGTCTGTCTATTTTATGCAGACAAATAGGGCTTTGCTATGGAAAATTAAAATCTTAATTCAAACACAATAAAACAAAACAGTTGTTTCAGCTATGCATGGTCACTAATAAGGAACATGCATATAGTTTTGATTAAAAAACAACAACAAAGAAACAAACAAAAAACCTCCTTGGGGATTCAAAAGTGCACTTCCATACTTGGCTGTATAAAGAGCCTTGTTGACTATTACTAATCCTGGGAAGAAACATCCACCTTTTTGGACTCCTGTAAGATTAGATCTGCACCCTTCGCCAAGGGCATGGTTTCATTCTTTGGAGACTCTGGAGAACATACTGGATACAGGGGCATTGATTAAGAAATACAAAATGTCCCAGTGCTTAGATTTCAGCACCCTGACCCCGCGTGTGCACTGTTGTTAGCAAGTTACCTGGAAGCAATTTTAATATCAAAGGCTGATGTAAAATATATATCTGTGTATTTGTACCTTAACATCTAAAGATATGTAGTGTCAAATCTTTAAAAAGGCTTGGGTGAAGAAATGAATGAAAACCACTCATAATCTACTTTAAATCAACTGAAAGCTGCTTTCTTTTTTTTCCCCTCAAAATACACCTTGCCAAGGATTTTCCCTTTCTGCATATGTTACCATTCCGTTTGAATTAATTTGTGGGAGCTGTTTCCTGGGTGTTTTTTTACATCACTTGAGTGAGTGCTGGCGTTTGTCTGACAATACAGTGAGACGATTCAAGGAAGAATTGGCCAGAAAAACTAATTTCTTAATTTCCTAGTTACTTTTCTCTCTGAACTGACTTACCGCACATTCGTACAAAGGCCAGGGCAGTAAAAAAGGTAAAATAGGGGCTGGAGGAGAAGGTGAGACGACAGAAGCTGTAATTTGACCACCTCAAATTAGTGTGTAATGGCATCCTTAACCTCCTCCTGAATTTGTTTAAAAGCTTGATGTCTAAGCTACAATGAAACTGACAGTGCTTAGGTATCTGCTTAGGACAGCAAACTACACAGTATCAAGGTAAGCAGGCAGTTCTGAAAATCCAGCTGCTATGATGGCAAAACGACATTCTTCATTACCTCAGTAAACAGAGTGATCATAGACAACATGATCCATAATTACATCACCTGTTTGCTTTCTTTGCAATCTGTTTTATTTCTCACCGAGGCAACAGTCTTGCCACCCTTCACTAACATAAGCACTGCTTCCCTTCCTTGAGGTGCTCACCTCTGTCTCCTGGACTGGGTATATCCTCCTGGACCCAACTAACCAGTGAGCATTTATATTATCATACAATCATAGAATGGTTTGGGTTGGAAAGGAGCTCCAAGATCATTGAGTTCCAACACCCAGACAGAGTAGGAGTCACTTGCAAGTGGAAAAGTTGCTGGACTGTTTCAAGAACGTTTCAAATCTTTAAACCCTTTACTCCGACTGTTCTCTCACCCCTCTGCCTGCAAAGCCAGATATTTTTCAGCAATAAGGACACATAAAATGATTTTAAAATGAGCTTTAGAGCTGTTGACACATCCTGACTCTTTAAAAAGCGGTATCTTGTTATGCTAAAGTAAGAAATGACCATTGTTTTTTATTGCTTTGTTTTAATTGAAGAACAGAGATTTTCCCCCTTCCATGTCTATCACTGCCATTTAATGGTGTAAAATTTGTGTTTCTACTTTTCCAGGGTACTGGACAAAAACTTTGCAGCATTTCTGCCAAAGTCTGGAAATCCCATGACCCCCCACAAGGAGGCATACTGGTTGGGAAGGCTGGGGTGTATTTTCTTAAGTCAGGGGTTCTCAAGTGCAATTCCTTGTTAGGCTGTGTGGAGCGGGAAGGCTCGCTTCCCAGCCTCTGCTAGGACAAGATGGTCAAGAGAGAGAGAGCATGATGTCGCATTTTGTTGGGAGATTATTGGAGTCTGGGTCCATTTTGAGAGAAAAATCTTTTTTCAGTGCAAATATCACTTCTAATGGCTTTTCTATCTGTCGTGGGTCTAGAGTGTCAAAGCCCAGAGAATTTCTGGAAAATTCACTGCCATGACTTCTGCATCTTGAGGTAAATGAATGCCAAATGTCTTGCAGGACTATAACACAATCTTTTTTGTTTTGTATCTAACTTTTTTTCCTAAATAACTCTTTTCACTGAGAATTCCTAAAAGACGATTAAGACACATCTTTAGCAGTGTGGCAATACCACCTTAATCATGCTGGTGCTTACTGCAAAGGCATTGAGAAGAAAAATGTCAAATCTTAGGATATGCTAAGAAGAGTCATAAATTACTTTTCTGTGTGCAAGATGAAGACTTTGCACTTTAGGAGAGTTCAATGCTAGAAGAAACTAAAATAATCTAATTAAGGAAGAATTTAAATTACTTAACTTGTACTAACATAAGCCAACCACAAATGCTCAGCACTGGTAATTAAATAATTTAGATCTTTGGAGGGGAAGTAGGGACAATGTTTTTTTTATTATTATTTTTTTCAGATAAGGTTTGCTTAAAAGCACATCCATAGGAGGGAACATTTGATGTAGGTCTAGAGCAAGATAGTTGGCAATAATGGAGTGGACAAAGGTATATAATACATATTTATGTGGAACTACATTTATATTATGAGGTGTCTCCATGGGACAATAATGTCACATTACAGATATTTTAATTACATTTATAAGTCACTGCGTGCAGCTTGTGAACAATTATATCTCATGAATCCATATATTTTATTCTACTAGGTGGATTTTGAATAAGTTCTTATTCAGCAGAAACAAACAAAACAAGACTTCCATAATTAAACTACTATTAAAATTTATACTAAGTATGATATTGCATGAACCTATGTATTCTAATCTGCAGCAGTAAACAGCTGCTAAACAGTATAATTGTTAATTGAACTAGGCGTAATTCAACATTTAGCAATTGCTCGAATATCCTCTGAAGAGAAAAAAACCACTCATATCAGTATAGAAAAAGTTATCTGAGGTAGTTTAACCTTCTTAAGCAGACAGCACGGCAAAATCCGATAGGGTCATCTGAAGTAAGGAGGGCAGCATGCTTCAACCCAGGGATGTTTTAAAGAGAGCTGGTAGGATGTTTTATTCCAATATGGAAATGAAAACAAACGGCACTAATTCTTAGGATTTACCTTCATTCTCTCCCACTGTGCCCTTCACTTCAAGCACACAGAAATCTCTTTCAGCTGCCCCTTCCTGACCAGCCTCTGCGGGGACTCTCCCTGGACAGCCCTAATAACCTGAGACAGTTAGTCCTGTCCCCCTGGACTCAATCCAGCACATCTCATCTGATTTCCTAAATATAAACACAGAGAATTGGACAAAAATAGTAGGTACAGAAAGTAGAAAAGTTAGGACAAAACAATCTTTCAAACTCTGTTCACATCATACTCATCGTACATGTTACACTGCTTTTCACAGACAACTCACCAATGTGCTGCTAAGTTGACGTAAAAATGGAGAAGAGACACCACACCTCCCTATTATTTCTCTCTGTGATTTCTATTGTTCATCCTTGCAGATGACCAGAAACATTGCATTAAATATGGACACACTAGTATTTATTCTGCTATGGTGGGGTACCAGGATTTGAAATAATTTTCAGAGCTCAGGGAAGATTTCCAACTTAAGCAAACATGAAATACTGTTCCCCTAACACAATTTATTATTTTCATATCATAATAGCTACATTTTCATTAACCAGTTTGGAAATTAATGGACTATTCCATGTACTAAAATGCCTGTTCTGCTTTAAAATAATTCTCCCTTTGAAAAAGCAGTCTGCTATAACTGAGTTAAATGTTTAATATTTTAATAAATCAATGTTCGTATACTTGGTGAGCATATGTAGGACAGCCATGAGTCTATTTTTACTTGTACTAACTGTGCTAATCTGTAATGGGACATAATGAATAGAACATTTATGAAAGCTGTGTTCATATGGTCTTGTTGCATTTATAGTTACAGTAGGATTAGACTCCTTATAACTAAACATGAACTCTTCCAAACGAAACTGATCACTAAAGCTAAATGTATTACCAGCTATCTTTGGTAAAAACAACTGCTAATGATATAGTACATTTGAGATTTCTTTTTGTCCTTCTGCAAACCTAATGACAACTTTCAGAGGCAGTTTGATTAAAACATCTCTGGCACCATTGAGCAACAGCAATTTATAAAACCTTCCACATGAAATAGAAGATAGAACATATTTTCTGCTAAGGGCAGTCTGGTTTGCTTGCTAATTGACAAGCTGGAGAAATTATTCCGTGTTCATATCGTTCCTCCTCCCTTATTCCTGCACCTTCTGCTCATTTAGTGTCAGTCATTGGACAGGACTTAAAAATGAAATGCTTTGCAGGTTCTGAGTATGATACTGAACTAATGATTAATCCTTGCACAGTGGTTAAGTATTCCCTGTTCCCTGGTTTGCTCGTGTACTGTGCATGGCCAAATGTACCACCCATGTATCTAAGGTGGAGAGAGCAATTCTGAAAAAAAAAAATCTAAGTGCTTACACCCTGATCCACATATCAAGTTTGATTAATGTAAAAGTTTTATAGTTTACTGCTTGTATTTACATTAGTTGTGCAATTTTTTAGGCACCCAAATTATAATTCTGTCCTGTACTACCACTCAGAGTAAATTAATCAGGAATATGAAAAAAACTTCAGTTCTACTCATAACAGTCCGTGAGTAACTACTTAACAGTAACTCAAAAGCATAACTTCCAGGGATAGATCAGGAACTAAGCTTCCAGGCCACCAAATACCTTTTCTCTGATGTGAACAGCGATGTTCCAAAATAATATTTAACTTCTTAGCTTCTAAATTAATGCTCTCTCTATATAATATTTTAATTTAATTCAATATATTGTTGTACATTCCACTTCAATCTCGTTAATACAAAATTCTTTCAATATAATCTATTTTTCTTCTATAGTGATAGCTGTAAATAGTGATAGCTAGTCAACTAGGTGCTAAAATTTTCCTTTGAAAATTGCAAAACTTTCTGTGTAGAGTTGGCACTGTGTTCAGAAAGCCATCCAGGGAAAGCTGACTGTCCTATACACACACTGTGCAATGGCAATGGGAGAAGACGACGTTTCAAAGCACATCCTAATATTCCTCCCATGTACGAAAGGGGTCAGTCAGGGTCTTGCAGTTTAGGATGGCATTAGGAACTGTGGGGCAATTCTGGATCCTGGGAGCCTCAAGGAGCACTTTTGCCCGTCCTCTGCCTACAAGCATAACTACATCATCACACTACAGTGAGAAACACAAGCTGTTTCCTTTGGAAGGAGCTTTGTCTTGTTTGTCTCTTCTTTGACAAAGAGGGGATTAAAAGAAAATTGTCACCTTGCATGACTTTGCCAGGGAAAATTGTGGACATTCAGCACATGTGCAATTTGTGTCTGAAACCCCTTATCTGAGAATCTCATTTTTGGATTGTAATGAAAAAAACATTTTGGTATTTCTGCCTCTTCTCTCACATCCATAGAATGGTGAAAGTAATGCTTATTTTCCCTACCAGGAGACTAACCAGAGCTAGATAAAACCTGATCTCTGTTTTTAAGGGGAAAAGTGATTTAGTGGCATTACCATGGTGGCTCGTGTGTCTCAAGCAGCTACACTGGGTATTTTGAAATAAAATCTGAGTATAGGCTTGCTTTAACAAGCTATTGTTTCTCAGTAGTTCCATCCTATCAGAGACAAATATAATTTCCTATAAGATTCAAGGAAACGTGATGAATAAAGTCAAAGCTCAACATATCAAAAAGCAAGTCATAAATGAGTTTTTTAGTTATTATAAGGAGTAATCATTTCCTCTGAGAAAATAAGCCTTTTTTAGGATATGAAATACTAAGTAGTAAAACCAAGTGACTGTGGTCAATGTTTTTTGCATTAAAAGCAATCCTTTGCTATATCAAACAAGGATAACCACCATAAATTAGTAACTGCTGATTACCTGCCTGATGACCCCACTCTGGTTCAGAATGTATTCAGGATGCTGTTACGTAAAAGCATTTCAGCTGTAATTGAACAATGTTTGTACTTCCTAAAACTGTGACCCTATTGCTCGGGAGAATACATGCAGAACGCTTGAAGAACAGGACACTGCTCTCTGTTTAGTTCTGAGAGTCTTGGAAATTAGTCTCACTAAACATTATTCCTTAATATCCCCTTCCTTGTTTCACCTAGCATCGTCCAAAAAAGAGACAGAGGAGTCTGTTTCGTTTCTCACCTTATACCTTGTGTGCTTGATTACTAGCTCACTCTGATGAGGCTGTGTATTTTGCTCACTCTGTCTTGTGGAAACTGATAGTCCAGTGGGCTGTACGACAGTGAACTGAGCCTTCCAATCTTTGACCCAGTTCCTGACTTTTAACTGCTGCAATTACACTGTTGGATCACATCCTGCAGATACCTCCAGGCAAGACACAAAGCCTCCTGTCATCGCCACCATGGCATGGAGATTCAGATTCTTAACAGCATCAGCAGAGCTGAAATGTCCATGTTCTTGCAGAAATCCCAGCAGACTCCATGAGAGCCCTCAGCTGGTCTTTAGGTTGTGTGCAGCACAAGCAGTGCTGGAAACATTTTGGTGGAGATAAAACTGCTCTTTTCTAAAGCCCTTGCTGGCTCACTGGGGCCAGGGAGTAGCAATCAAATGGGATGCCTAGTAGGGATCTGATCTCCTGAATCCTTCCTCAAGTGAAAACCTGGTACAATCATAGCAACGTACTACCACCCCACCAAGCTTCACATAGACAGTGTGTAGAGCAACATAGGAACTTCTATTTCTTCATGTACACTCTTAACCAAAAGCTGTTCTTAATTCCATTATAACCCACAATAGTGAGACTTAAATTTAATTTCAAATGTAAAATAATTCTGTTTGAGTTCCTTAGCAGCTTCTCCTCATCTAATATGGAAAGAGCTTTCTCTTTAATTGTATCACTGCCTTCAAGAACATTGAGCAGCCTTTTAAACATCTGCTTTTTCCAACCTGCCACTTAACAAGTTATGACTTGGAATAATTTTCTCTTTGGCTTATTTTTCTGTCTTGTCAGTTGCGGACTATGAACATAATAAAATACGGAGAGCCACAAAGTCTGAAGACCAAATGTGGGGAAACCTCTGCAGTAATCTATATTAATGTGCTTTGTATAGGAATCTTTATGCATTTTTGCTTTGTATGTATGCTTTTAACAGAAAGCTGTAAATTACAGAAACTATAGATAGTTTGCTATAATTTCTGTGTCAGTTAGTCATTGACTTAATTTAACATGTACTGTCCTCGCCCCCACACTATACCCAAATAACTCTCAATGGACTTTTCCCCAGAGAAGATTACAGTGAGTACTTACTGAGGCACAGTTGTTCTCTGACTTGTCTTCCAGAAAGCCAATTTGGCATGGTGTCCTCTGATTCTGCAGCCAGTAGTCTGTTGATTCTAGCAGGCTGTTACTGCAGAGGATCTGTTAAAACAGTTAAAAATAGTTAAAATAATTACAAAATTTACTTAGTCCTACTGTGCTTTGGGGGCCTGAACTCTGTTGTTTTAACTTAAAGGAAATCTTCCCTACAAAACTTTTGCGTGGCAAGACTGGGACTCCTGTTCCTTTTGGACTTGTCCAGTTACTGCACCTTAAATCCCTTGAATCAAGTGATTTATCTGTCCCCTAACGTATTAGCCTATTTTCTTTCAGAACTGAAAGTCCTTGGAGATACTTGAAGGAGATGCCTAAACCCAACATTTGTATTGGAAAATATTGCTATGAGTTTTGTTCTGTGCTAAAGAGATAAACATAGATGTTGGGAAAACTAATTATTTAATTATACCAGAGTGCACAAACTTGCAGACTTTATTATTTACTGTATTTCTCTTCACAATAGATCAGTACCATTCATTCTGACAGCAGTCTCATTTCTGGGACTGCCTAGGCTACAAACTCTTCTTAAACACATTTTTCTGCTTTTTGAGAAGCTAAAGACCTGCTGTAATGAGCACTGAGCTCAGTCAGTACTCTGAGACCAAAACTTTGCCTTTAATCTCTCTGTGTTGACTCAGTCCTACAGTTTATGCCACAAGCTTTGCTCAAACAAAAAAAAAAATGAGGCTACAGATATCTGTAGATTATAAAGAGGCAAAGCCAGTTTTGCAAGTCTGATGCTTTGATTGAACTGAATTCCTTATTTGCTTCCCCTGTAGTAATACTCATCCATGAAAAAGAGGGACCCTTAGTATTTTTGAAACAACTAGGTAACAGCAGGAAAATAATTAGCTGCAACAATGATGCTATTTATAGAACGCTTCGTATGGCTTGTCATTTTCCCCAGGCAGCAATGCTAAGAAACGTTTGTGAAATGGATGTATATTTTATTTGTACTTCTGGCAATTCTTGAATTACATGGAAAGAGGCTGTACTTTGGATCTTTAGCCTTTTATTTAATAATGATATTTTAAAATATTAATTTGTTGCCCCACCTGGGAAAAAAATCTGTCCAGAGTACTTTCCTTTATCTTACTGCATGTTTTGCACTGACACACTTTTGTCCAACTTCAGGAACACTTGATCTATAAGCCTAGACCCCTTCCTTAGGAAGAGAAGTGAGAACAACTCATTAGGCCTCTTCATTTCTCAGGGAAGATGAATGACCGTGGAAAGCTGATCTAAGCAGCTGACACAATTTTCTAATACTCAGGGACAACCCAGAAGTAAGCTTATTACCACCCACAGACTAACACCCACTCTATGCTTCTGGTAGAAAGCCAACTAGATAGTTAATACTGCACTCCCTGTACTGTTCTGTATTGATTTCTGAATAAAAGTCATTGGAAGATGGATGAGGAGGTGATAGGGAACACCACAGTCCACAAGTTTGGCCTGCTTCAGCACCCTTCCCTGGCACCCTCCACAAAGGCTTTGCACCCACCTTTGTGGTGGTTGTTTCTCAGTACCCCAGCCCTGCTATGGGATTTCTTCCCAACAGCTTCTGAATACAAATTTAGGGTTCACAGAATACTCAGAAAAACCACTGTGCCCAAAGACTTTGCTCTGAGAACGGCAAAGGCTCATGCACGCTTCACATCAACACTAGTCTCTTTGTGGGTGCAGCTAGCTGATCTTGTTTACCAGTTGAATGACTCTGCCCTCTGTAAATTTTACAGCCTCCTCTCTCAGCGCAAAAGGATTCCTGCCACCATAACTAACTCTGAGACTGGATGGGGAAAATAATATATTTCATATCACAAAGAAACAGCTTCCTCTTGGTGTTACAAGTGGTATTCGTTTTTTTCTTTCTTTTTTTTTATTTTTTTATTTTTTTATAAATGTTTTCAAATGTGGAAATACTGAACCATTATAAACTGGGTGGCAAAATCTAGAATCAAGCATTTTTTCCTCTTTTCCAAAAATTACCATCCTCTGAGGCTTTTATGAAGACATAGACAATTGAACATACACATACATGCACACACACACACATATCTCCATATATATATGACTTCAGATTTCATCTGATTCTACATCTTCTTATCCTCAAGGGCTGAAGTTTTAACTACCTGTTAAGACATAGCTTTGCATACATAGGAAACAGCTCTCTTTAGCTCAAAAAAATTCTGCTGTAACAAGCAGTCTTGTTTAGTTTCCTTAAAAATCACAGTGAATTTGTTTTTAGCCTTAATCCCTTTAGATTTTTCTTTCCCAAATCTCAGTTTCTGAGAAACTGGAGTAGACAGAAATTATCATGCAGAAACAAGCTTCAGAAATCCTTGGTAGACTCCTTCTTTGTCTCATAAGGACTTGGTGTGCACACCCAACCAACATTTAGAAGATCTAGATCATAGCAGATATATATTGTAGATTATAAACCCATGAAATGAGCTGGGCAGCCCAAACTTCACCTAGTTTTCCTCCTGTGGGATGTTAAATGACCGTTGGTAGCGCTATCTTTCTTTCAGAGGATGTTTTTGTCAGGAAGTAAACACTGGTAAAGCACAAACAGAAGAACTGACTCTCCTGAACAAACGTTTCCATTGGGTCAGGTCATAGTTGCCAAGCTTGGGTCACTCCAGGATGGTTTATAAGCTCCAAGGCTTTATAGTATGTTTAATTTTTGCATGCAGCTTTTCATAGTAGACTTTGAAGTCAAGTAGAAATTGTTTTATGAACAACATTAGAAGAATGATGTTTTCCCTGGGCCTGATTCTCCTCTCATGTGTGCATAAGTAGTTCTGTACATGCACTTGAGAACGCAGCCAAAAATGTAAAGAAGGGAGCAATAGGCGTAACATCTTGACTACTGGAGGTTGGAGAAAATAATTTGCAGCAATTTGGATTTGAAGAAGACAGCTGAGATAAACAAAACCAGATATACCTGAGTCCACGCAGCAGCAGCTGGCACAGGTCAGCAATCTAAGGAGCACAGGTTGGCCCAAAGTAATCTGGAAAACCTCTGGAAATTACTCAGAAAAGACAGGGCTGTGGGAAAGAGGGGCATGCAGGAAATGTGGGAGAGGCCTCCTCGCATATGGTTTGGTTTTACACATATCTGAACGGTGTTCAGGACACAGAAGGTGATGTTTGAGTAAGCAGTGTCAGAAGTGAGGGATAAACTTTGGATGAGTTTAAACTCTACCTTATGAAGTGCAAGTTTCTGCATTAGGACCATTACAGGCATATTATTGCTCAGAACCTTCCCATCAGTACTTCTTTGGAGGAAGGATAGTTTGGGCCACCCGCAATGCTGATCACAGTAGGGTTACACACACCTGCTACGCAAAAATGCATATATAGAAGCCACGTGAACTTTTGAGCATATTTCTTTGGTAACAGGCAGCAATATTATAATGGTCAAAGATATAAACATCGAGTAAGAGTGAACGTAATACTTTTTACAGCATCTCACTATTGTAAGATAATTCTCCCTGTTCACTAGGTGTGTGGTTATATGAAGTGGGAGTTTGCATATGTATTAAAACTTGCTGGGATATTCAAGCTTTAAAGGAACACACTGAAGCTCTTAATGTATTATAATGTATGACTGTGATGATCAAAAGTGTATAAGATTGAAGGAGCTGGCCTAAATTAACACGACTAATTAATTAATCAAATGCAATGTGAGAACTGGTACTCCTCAGAGATGTAACTATACCAGTACATTCTGATTGCCATTTTGCACTTAAGCATATATTTTCAAAATAAACTGAGCTGGTCTGTACAAAAGGATAAGAAACCTAAAGCTGTACTACTTCAGCTGTCAGTCAGCATCCTTCTTTTATATAGCCTGATCTTTTAAAGCAAACGGTATCACTTGCCAAACTTTCCTCCTCCCATCTTGTTCTTCACTCTAATTGAGGCAAGTTCTGGTCAAATTCCACTGACATACATCGTTAGTAATTTTGTTGAATTCAGCAAGGTCCATTCTGATTTGCAATGGTGCAACTGAAAGCAGAACTCCATTCCCTGACCACACTTATGTGTAACAGCTGCACACACTATACTGCTGTATATCTGGTTCAGAGCAGGATCATCACACTTGGAAAATAATTCAGAATGAATCTGCATCATGCACCAAATGTGAAATCAGCAGTAATTCATGGTTCTAAAAAAAAGGTTTTCCACTCTCATCTAGAGACTTGGCCGTCAGCATTACTCAGTGTGTTGTGAATCAATGAACTAAATCAGCCTCTAGCAGAGTGCGGATTAGAAAAAAAACCCAGAGGAAAACATTGCATATGAGTTTAGTGTAACAGCTTCCTGCTCCCTGATTTAGATCATAAGACATTAAAATACAGTAAACATCTATAACCAAGACAACATTAAAAAGGCTCTTCTCCACAAATGAAACATCTGCGTCTCTGTGGCTGATCATCTTAATTGCTTTGGTTAATTACTGCTCATCAAAAAAGATATGAAAGTGGGACATACAGAAAGAGAGGAGATATCAAGGGGCCCATCTTCTGCATTTGTTCAGATTGGTCTATGTATTAACAGGCTACTTCTCATATGGTTCCTGACAGGAGCCATTCATGCCAAATACAATTACTCAAACCTGCAAGTCAGCTGTTTAAACTGCTCCCTTGCAGCAGGAACACATAGTGTTTCTCTCCACAACCAATTACATATTTAACTTAGTGATTTTTATCACTGTAACTAACAAGGGCTAAAAGAGAAGGCAATGGCCTATTTTTGGTAATTCTTTGTCCTTTTACACACAAAAAAGGAATGGTAATGCATTCTGTGACAATGCTGTAAAGAAGCCCAAAATATCCTGCTGTTTGTCAGAAGTGTTGGCAGAAGTGAATCACTTCTTTTAGTGTGCCAACAATCATAAAATTGACTTGCCTTGCAGTGAAAAGTTCAACTGTAAGGGATCAGACAGGTGAAGCAGCTCTAAATCATGTGGTAAAGGGTAGCCTTTAAAAGAGAGGGGTGCTTCTGAAGCTGACCAGGCTGGGTGCATTTGTAAACACAGTAGTGGCACTTCTCAGCACTGTGCCACATCCTTCAGTCTTACATAAAATAGACAACTCTGAGATTAATTAAAATTTAAGATTGTCCTGGTTTCAGCTGGTTCAGAGTTAACTTTCTTCATAGTAGCTGGTGTGAGGCTGTGTTTGGATTTGTGCTGAGAAGGCGGCTGATCACACACTGATGTTTAGAGTTGCTGCCAGGACAGTCAAGGACTTTTCAGCTTCTCTGCTGTGCCTGTGTCCGCAGGGCAGGAGAAGCTGTCAGGGATCACAGACCCAATTACTAGCCTAGGATTTGATCTTAAGTTTAGGATTGAGACCCAAATTGGCCAATGGTCTATTCCGTATCATGAATGTCATGCCCAGTATATAGATGAGGGTATGTCTGGAAGTTCTTTCTTGATCCGGGTTGTCTCAGTCTCTCAAACACTAGGGTTCTTATCTCTTTTCCCGGATTGCAGTTTCTGGACTCTCCCTGCTCCAGGATTGTTAGCCGGGAATGGGCTGAGTCGGGCGGTGAGCAGTATCTTTGTGTACCACTCACCTGTATATTTGTGTATATTATGAAAATTATTATTATTATAATTATTATCTTCAATG
>NW_010111201.1:0-388 GCF_000699245.1 Pterocles gutturalis
TGGCGGAGAGGGCGAGGGGAGGGCTGGGAGGGAAGAGCCTGGACCCCCGCAGCCCCCAACCTTCCCACGCCGACGCCTGCCTGCTGGCTGTTAACAGCACCCCGCTAACAACCGGCCCTCACCTCGCCCCCGCCACCTCCGCTCCCACCCCAGAGCCTGGGAAAAACCAGCCCCGAGGAGCCTTTTGGGGAGGGGCAGGAGGAGAGGACCCTCACACCCAGGGATGCAAATGGTCGGCAGATCCTGGTACCCGTGGGAAAAAAGAGGGATGCAGACGCGACCCCTCCTTGGCGCATCCCCGAGAGCTTCGTTAGAGGTGATAACATCCACGGGGGGAAAGGGGGGGTGTTCAGCGCAGCCCGTCCATAAAGAGACACCAGAGCCCAGG
>NW_010111201.1:419-1396 GCF_000699245.1 Pterocles gutturalis
GTGGTCAGCAAAAAAGCTGCTTTATTGGTGACAGCTCCCACGGGGACCCCCGTGGCAGCAATCGGGTTCAAGTCCCTGAGAACACTCTGTCCACGCTGGTTCCCCATCCCACATCTATCGCTTTAAACACATCTAGTTACAAAAAGCAGAGTGACGCTCCAGATACTGGAACATATAAATTAAAGGTAAGTGATAGTTACAAGACATCGCAAACTTTTTTTCTTTCTTAAACAGATTATCAGAAGGTTGGGGATTTTTTTTTCTGATCCACAGAAAACGTATAAAAAGCATTTTAAAATCTACATATTTCTCAATGTGGTTTTTTCTTTTTTTTAAAAAAAAGGCACAGTAAAAAAAATACTGGCGCAATAACATATTTACAACGCACCCATTATGGGCTATTTTCACTCAGCGTCAGGTTGGAAATGTTCAGCTCCAGTTCAGCCCGCTCACCCCAGGGGCACAGGGCTGGTGGCAGCAGCAGGGTGGCCACGGGGGGATGTGGGGTCCCTCTCCCTTCCCAGCAAACCCCTCCCCAGCAGGGAGAGAGCAATGGCCAGGCTGGGAATCACCACCTGCCGGTGGCAGATGCTGGGCGGGCGCCTCTGAGGTGCTCTGGCCATCCCAGCAGCACCCACAGCCGGGCCAGCACTGGAGGATGCTCTGGGCAAGGGCTGGAGGATGCTCCAGCCCCACGCCACTGGGGGGGTACACCCACGCAGCCCCCGGCTGGACCTCAAAGTGCTCCTTAGCAAAGGTGCAGAGCTACTGGCGCTCAGCCTGCCTGCAACCCGCCCAGGAGCGGGCAGGGAGGCGGCACTGAAGGGAGACCCTGCACAAACACAGCGCCCAGCGGCGCCGGAAAAGCCCCCCATATTTATAGAAAGTCTCTCCATTAGTCTCTATAAATAGTGCAGAGATTGATGCTGCCAGCGACAGATCAGCCGGATGGGGAGAGCTCTGGGGAAGGGAGCTGG
>NW_010111201.1:1473-1689 GCF_000699245.1 Pterocles gutturalis
GGCGTCCCCCAGGCCGGGGGGGTTCCCCTTCCCCGCCCGCCGAGCCGGGGGGCAAACCAGTGACCAAACCAGTGACCCTCCATCCAAACCAGGAGCTGGAGCTGCGCTGCTGAGATTTGGGGCTGGGGGAGAGGATGGGGCAGGGATTATGGGAGTGGGGAGGGGGATAGAGGCGAGGGGGGAGAACACACCAAAAACCATAACATTTGAAAGGAA
>NW_010111201.1:1728-5419 GCF_000699245.1 Pterocles gutturalis
CGGGGGCCCTGCGGCCGCCCCCCGCGCGGGGCGGGGGGCCGGCCAGCACCGCGGGGGTGCCCAAGGGTTAAGTGCTCAGGACCCGTCCCTCCCCGCTGTCACTGTCCCTCCCTGGGCAGCAGGGCAGGCAGGGAGGGGACAAGGGGCCGCACAGCAGCCTTCAGTACACACACACTGTGCAATACCACAGCAACGACGTCCGTCCGTCCGTCTGTCCACCTCGCGGCAAGGCCGGACCGACACACCCGCACGCAGGTCCCGCACACCCGTCGGATACCGGGGAAATTGGGGACGAGGTTGAAAGGGGACACGTGTCTCCTAGTAAACGACGTTGGCGGGGCACCACGGCGTGTCGGGGTACAGTAGGCAGTGCACGGAGCGGAACCTGCGGAGGAGAGGAGGGATGCTGAGCACGGGGTGGCGGTGGCCGCGTGGTGACAGCGGCTCCATTGCTGGGGACAGGGTCCCCCCATCTCACCTGGATGGGTCCTCCTCGACGGAGAAGGCTCCCTTCATGTGGATGGAGTTGCGCTTGTTT
This sequence comes from Pterocles gutturalis, assembly GCF_000699245.1. Classification (NCBI taxonomy): domain Eukaryota; kingdom Metazoa; phylum Chordata; class Aves; order Pterocliformes; family Pteroclidae; genus Pterocles; species Pterocles gutturalis. The sequence goes on from NW_010111201.1 coordinate 2,267, forward strand.
TCGAACATGCCGTAGCTTAGTGTCACCTGGACGGGGAACACAAGGGGGGTCAAGTGGCCGGACACGGCCTCAAGGATCAAGCAGGGGCATGAGGGGACTGTAAAATTCACCCCATTTCCAAATCTCCCAGTCCCACTCTGCATCACCCCCCAGGGATGGGCTGATGGGGGTTCCCCGCTCTGCTGACCTTTTGGTTGCATGTCAGTCAATATCTTAGCCGCGATGCCCAATTTTTAGGTGACAACATGACACCAGGTGACAGTACCATGCACCCCAGCCCCTCCACCCAGGGCAGCAGGACAGGGATACCTGCTTGTGGATCTCCGTCTTGGGCACCTGGTGGAGGTTCTCCAGGTGTGAGTGGAAGAGGTTGCTCCGGATGAGCTTCACCCCCAGCACGGACTCGATGATGTAGCCGATGGTGCAGTCGTCAGGCAGGCGGATCTTCTCCGCCGTGCTCATGAAGTGGCCCCCACTGCGGGGAGAGAGAGAGAGAGGAGCTGCAGAGGAGCAAAACCTGGGGGGATGTGGGCACCCTGCGGGGTCTGGGCTTGGCCAGTGGGTGCCCAGCTCTGGCTCTAATTAAAAGTCAATGATACTCAGGGGAACTGATGTCCTGCCCAGTTTCCAAGCCCCCTGCAGACACCCTCAGCAAGGCAAACAGAGCAAGGTGGTGGGACATGGTCCAGCATCCATCCCCAAAGATGCTGTCGCCGCTCTGTGCCCAGCTGCGACCGTTACGAGTCCCCATAGCAGAGCAACGCCAACTCTTACCTGGCCCACGGGCTCATCTTCAGCGCCAGCCCCCGGCTGATACAAAACCCCGCTCCGCCTGTGGCGAACCAGAAATGCACCGGGTGCTGCGGGAGAGGGGAACCAACAGCAGTGAGACATCCCTCCTGCCGAGCGGGGAGCCAAGCCCAGCCCAAATTAAACCAGCCTCAACCTCCCCCCAGCCCCTCACCATCTTGCTCTCGCTGATCCTCTCCGTCGCCTGGATGGGCCGGTCCAGGCTGGGCTTCCCGATGTAAATGTCCTGCGTGTGGGGGTAGCTGGAGAGCAGCTTCACCAGCGTCCGCACGTTCACGTAGTTGTCATCGTCCACGTGGCAAAACCACCTGCGGCAGCAGCAGTGTCACGCTGGGCTGGGACAGCATCCCAGACCCCCTTGCTGAGATACGGCCCCAAAAATGCAAAAGGGCTCTGCCTGCACCGTCCCCCCCTCCTCACAACCCTGCTGGCCCCACAGCAGACCCGGGCGCTGCTTACTTTCTGCCGGACTCGATGAACTTGTCATACTCCACAGCCATCTTGCAGGAGAGCGCCTGCCGGCTGTGGGCGGCCGAGCAGTTGGTGTTGATGACATTTCCTGCGGGAAGAGTCGGGGGTCAAATCCCGGCGTCGGGGTACCCCACACCTCCCTGCTTGCTCGGACAGCGATGCTTCACCATGTACATTCCAGGGTCATGGAAACCCCATGGACCTCCCTGGTGCTCACTGGCCTCCGTGCCACATCATTTTGGGCAAAGACTGAATTTTTGGGGTCCATGTGAGACAAGGGAAGGGATGAGCAAGGGATGCAGATGCAGCAGATGCTCCGGGGTTGAGCCCTATCCCATGTGCTGTGCATGATGCCACCCTACATCACCCTGCCCATCGTGGGGCTATGCACCAGCCCCCCCGGGAGCGCGGGGGTGTCCGTACGCCAGCTTCTCCACCCAGGAAACCAGAGCCAGAATCCTGCCCAGTTCCTGCTGCCTTTTCCCGCAGCAGCCACCTGTTATTTGCTCCTCCAGCTCAAAGGCAATCGCTTCCCGGGCTGAAAAGGAGCCATCTGCATGCAGAGAATAGACCGAGCTGACCCTGGCCAGGCTGCCAGGGAAACACTCCCACGAAATCCTGTCCGCCTTGCTGTCAATCCCAGCTTGCCCCAGCGACAAACTGGTGCAGAGGCACCCCATCCCATTAGCGTGCTCCCCAGTAGCATCATGCAGGAGACAGGCTGGGCAGGCTGGGAAAGAAACCCATCCCCAGGCTCCTGGGCAGAGGGTGAGTTAGACACCATCAGTGAAATGAGCGGCCTTGTTCTCAGCCCTGGTCCCTATGGCAAGGGGTCCTGAGATTAGTGTCTAACCGGTGGCATTTTGACCCTTTTTTCAGAGTTCCCCAGAGCAAGCTCCACACCAGCCGTGCTCCCCAGGCAGGGGACCTGGCCAGGTCACATACACAAAAGGACAAAGGCCACAGACTCACGTGCTTGCTTCTTCAGCTCCTCATCCTCCCCGTCCGTGAAGATGAAGGTCTGAAACAGAAGACGAGGCACCTTTGAGGACCGAGACCGTGCAGCTTTGGATGCCATCTGGCATCCCTGGGGCTCGGTCCCCTCCGGGTCTTGGTGCTGACTTCTTCCCCCTCGCCAGAACCCAAAGCAGCACCAGAGAGCTGGGCATCCCTGCGACACACGGCCTCAGCGGGGGGTGCAAAGCTGTCCTGGCAGGACAAGGCACGTGATGCCACCCCTCACCGGGGTGCAAACTCCAGCCCCCGTGCTGAGCATCCCCATCCTCTCGCCTTTTCCACGGGGCAGCAGCAGGCAGGAGGCTTTGGGGTGACACAAGGGCTGTCCCCAGCCCGAGGCAGGTGTGCAGAGCGGAGCAGGTGACAGGGAGCGGGTACACAGCTCAATCTGAGCACAAACTCCAGACGTCAGCCGGCGTGGTGGCACGTGGGGCGGGGCTGCGGACGCAGCCGCCCGGCGGCTCTGCCTGCCCAGGCAGGTGTGTTTGCCAACCGCGTCCCCACCTGTGTCAACAGCACGTGGCTGTCCCCAGCCACTTGCACAACACCCCCACGGCTCCACTCCCCATCCCTGCCCAGGGTGGCTGAGCCGTGCTGGTGGGTGCCACTCGCCAGCCCCAAGGAGGGGACGGTCCCTTGCTGCCCACCCCAGCACGGTCCCCACGGTGCTGGGCAGCATCCCACCGGTCCCCAGGCACCCAAGCTGCCTGCCCAGTTGCACCCCACTATTTGCACAGCTAATTCCCAGCACATGCCGCCTAGGAAGGAGGATTGGTGGGGGGCTGCTGTTGACCTGGGATTTGGGGAAGGGGGAGAAGCAGGAGGAGAGAGGATTGGGGGTGGGAAAAGGCATCG
>NW_010111202.1:0-229 GCF_000699245.1 Pterocles gutturalis
CGCGTGCGGGAACCTCTAAGACCCCCCCGGATTTAGCCATGAGACCTTTCCCTTAATCCCCTCCATCTCCTCTCATTTACCGTCGTTATTGGTATCCATCTGGCGGAAGATTTTTTCCGTTCTTTTCTCCGGAGTCGATTCATCTTCGGGCATGTTCATCACGGACGAGACCATTTTGTAGATGGCCTGGGAGAGGGAGATGGGGATGAGGGGGGGCACAGGGTGGGCA
>NW_010111202.1:318-864 GCF_000699245.1 Pterocles gutturalis
TTAGCCAGGGAGGATACGAGTGGCAGCCCCAGGGAAGGAACCGGCTGCAGGAGGTGGATGGGAGCCGCTGCTGCAGGGAGGAGATGCCCACTGGGATGTCACCGCAGTGGTCTCGCGAGTCACCTTCCCTTGGCAATGCCACTGAGCTGCAGTTGGAACAAGGAGAGGATCTGCTCTTGGTCTGCCAAGCCCACGTCCCTCTGTCCTGGGAAGCTCAGGGACGGCTGCCTGCACCCAGCCCCCCAGGAGCACCCTGAGTGGGGGAAGAGCCTTGGGACGGGGTGACAAAGGGATGTCCCCAGGGCAAGGAAGGACCAGGAGATGCCCTGGTGGGGCAGGCTGGTCCCCACAGCTGCAGAGCAACAGGCTCCATCCCAGGCACTGTCCTGAGGACAACACAGGGTGCATGTCCCCAATGCCTCCATATCCTGAGAGGGGACAGCCACCATCACACCAAGGTGACACACAGGACCGTGCACCGGGAGCCGCTGCGGGGCGAGGGAGCCCAGTACCTGCACGATCTCCAGCATCTCCTCCCGGCTGATG
>NW_010111202.1:878-1188 GCF_000699245.1 Pterocles gutturalis
CAGGTCGTACATGCTGAAAGCCCACATGAGCTTCTGCTCCAGCTTCCCGCGGGAGGTGACGCTCAGCGCGATGATGAACTCTCGGAAATCGATGGTGCCATCGCCATTGGTGTCGAAGGTGCGGAAGACGTGCTCCGCAAACTTCGATGCGTCGCCATAGGGGAAAAAATTAGCATATATTTTTTTGAACTCTTCCACAGTCAAGGGACAGTCCTTCAGGAAGCCCTTGTACCAACCCTGCAGCTCCAGCTCGGAGAACTCGGTGTTTTCCCGCAGGTCCTGCAGCATCTCCGGGCGCAGTTTGCTGTTT
>NW_010111203.1:0-2714 GCF_000699245.1 Pterocles gutturalis
GAGCAGAGCAGAGGGGGAGAATCACATCTGAGTGGATGTGATCCCAGGGCAGAGCCCTCCCTCCAGTGGGCTCTTGCCTTGCTCCCTTCAGGAGGGGCTGTGCTGGGTGTGGGGTGGGACAGGGGGCTGGGGTGACTTTCCTTCGGTTGCTGGGACCTGTCTGGTGTGGTGATGGGTGCCTTGTGCTTTGTTCCCTGTAGTTCCCAGTACGCCTCTGCGATGGGTGGCATGTCCCCAGTGCTGCCTGGGAGGATCTTGCTGGAAAGCCGCTTGCTCCACGTCACACACAGGGCACAGAAAGAGCCGTGACAGTGGCTCTGCAGGAGCTGCTGTGGTGTCAGTGACCCCATGGCCTTTTGTGTGACCCTGAGTCATGCTTGTTCTTTCAGTGCTTGAGTTTTGCACCCTCTGTTACTTTCTAGAGCCTTTTTTTTAGCTAACACATGGCATTGGGTTCTGCTGGGGCTCGGCACTGATAATAGCAAAAGCTGTTGGCTTACGTTCTGTCCTTTCAGAAAAGAGGCGCGTGGCCTAGTTTTCAGTGGCTTTGTCCAAGCGAGGGCAGAAGGACTGAAGTCTCCCAGTTGGTCAAGTTCAGTCTTTGATTTGGGCTATTTTACCTGTAGGAAAACAAACGTAGATTTTATGCTTGAACTTCAAAGGATTTGTTATATCGGAGCAAGAAGAGCAGTGCCAGAAGACGATGGAAATGACAGAAACACAGAGGTGTTGAGGTTGGAAAGGACCTCTGGAGATCACCTAGTCCACGTCCCCTGCTCAAAGCAGGCTCAGCCAGGGCGAGACTGTGCCCAGTTGGGTTAAATATCTCCAAGGCTGAATGTGTCCGAGGGTGGAGGCCCCACAACCTCTCTGGGTGCCAGGGGTTTGACACTGCCTTTATTGGTGCCCCACTTAGACCCAACACACAATCAGAACCACAGGCTTGTTTGGGCTTGAAAATAGATTGGATTTGGAACTCAGCAGGTGGATCTGTGGGTTTTCTGGATGCTGGTGTAGTCTTCAGGCCATGCTGGGGGCAGAGGGTGCAGAAATAGTCCATCTTGCCTCTAGGCTGAAGTTAGCACTCGTTGGGCTGTGGAAAGCTCTCGGGACCAAAGGATCCATCCCAGAGGGCCACGATCTGAGGCATGGGACAGTGCAGAGATGTCCTCAGGCTCTGTGGGGCTTTGCCATGCTGCAACGGCTGAAGATTGGCTAGAGGAGTGGTTTAATTCATGGTGAATAAGAAGAGGAAAGATCTCTGGATCAAGAGATCCAGGATCAAGTGCCTTCTCAGTGCCATCTCCTGGCCTCACAGCTTGCTGTGTTGCCTTCCCTCAGGATTTTGAGCGAGACGCCTTTGATTTCCAGCAGAAAGTAGAAGACATCGACCATCGGCTGAGTACCATTTTCATCCAGGCTTTCGATGATGCCTCAGACTTGGAGCACGCCTTCAAGGTTTGTCTGTCGCATCCCTTCTCTTTTGTTAGAAGGGAAATTGGGGTGCCTACGGTTTGTCTTGGTGAGAATTATGCTGAGGAGGCCAGGCAGTGCTGTGGCTGCAGGCACGTGGGGCTGGTGCTTGCTGGTGGGAATGGACAGTGGGACGATGAGATGTGTAGCTTTTGGCTGGTCTTGGTCAGCGATGCTCCGGCTTGTGGGTCCCTCGCAAGCCATCAAGCCCTGGAGCTGGCAGCAGTGTGTTTGCTGAAAGCTCTGGGAGCATTTCTGCTCTTCCCCTTAAGACACAAACAGAACAGACTTTTTGTTCAGTTTTAGAGTTGTCAGGGAAATTATTCAAATCAGGCTTTTGGATGACAGGAGTTTTACTTGTGTCTCTGCCTGGGAGTTGGAGGAAATTATGCTTTTTCGAGGATTTCCTGGTGAGAACTGCTGTTAAAAACCAGGTGAATATTGTTAGTATCAATTTGGTAATATTGTACATGAATGTATTCCAGTTTTGGAAACTGAGGTTTTCTTGAAACAAGGCTGTTTTGTTTAGCAATTAATCTGTCTTGCAGAAAAAGTAAATGGTATTTTCTGAAAAATTTCAATATCAGTGTTTTTAGAAAAGACTGTAGAAAGTGATAGTATCTCTCTAACGTTTTTTAAAAAATAGCAAATTTTAAAGCATTTGAAGAGTGGCAGTTGGAATATGGTTCACCCACAGAGAAAGTCTGAGCATCTCTGTAACAAAGGGAGGGACTACTTGGAAAAGCAGGGTAAAGAAATGGGATTTAACTTTTCCAGAGTGCCCATCGGTGCAGACACCTGGGCTAGTGAGGAAGATCTCAGCAGGTCTCTCTGCAGAAGTTGGGATTGTGAATTTTTCCCCCCCTACTATGCCTTCCCCTGCAAAGTTGCTGAACTTGTTCGGGAGCCTTTTGGAGCGACCGGTAATTGCTGCAGACGTTGCCGACAAACTCTCTGTCCTCATCAGCATGTTCAGCCGTGCCCTGGACCACGCGAGGCTGATCTACGCCCGGCACATCCAGGCAGAGCGGGAGCTCGGTGGGTGGCATATACTGAGTAAAATGGATTTTCCAGGAATTTATGAATGGATTTAGATTAATTTGGGGGAAATTTTTTTTTTTTCCTAAGAAAACCCAACTTCCCAAATTGCAAATGTTTTCAGCCTCTATAGCTTCTAGTGGAAATGGGAATGCCTGGGAAAGCTCTGTTGTTAGTATTAAAGTAAAGAATCTGTTGTAGGG
>NW_010111203.1:2734-14324 GCF_000699245.1 Pterocles gutturalis
ATATACATGATGTGTAACTGGGAATGAAGGTGCATGCTGAGCTTTTCCCCCAGCAAGGCTGTGACAAGGGGTTTCTCTCCGCACTTGTGCGCTGCCTCTAACACCCCGTGGGACTTGCAAACCTGCTCATGTGCGCTCAAAATGAATTTATTGTGTTTCCTTTATAATGCTCTAAATGCAAAGTATGCGAGTGTGACTTTGCAATCAAGGGTTTAATCGGCCTTTTCCAGATTTTTTTATTTCCCCTGAACATTGGCACAGGAGAGAATGGGTAGACATGAGGATTTCAGTGTGTCTTTTTGAACAGCAGCCCGTTTGCTTGCCTCAAAGCCTGTACTGGAACCAGGAAAATCCAGAAGAGTTCCAGACTGCTGGAACCAGTGCAGGTTAACAAAGGGAGTGAAGGGATTGCTCATGAATGAATTCCACAGAATTCCACATGTCTCTTTCTGTGTTTGCATGGGATTAGCCTTTGGCTCCATGTCTTGCCTTTTTTTTTTGGTTCTGCTTCAGTTGGTTTAAGGAAGGTTTTGTCTGTGCAGCTGCAACAGTTTTTTTTGCTTGTCCACTGGTCAACCAGCTTGTGAAGATTGTCCACGAAGGTCCCTTTCTTCTTGTTACTGTTGTTGGCCTGAACCTGCAGGGCTGATTGCAGGAGGGGCTCAGGACATGTTATGAGACTGTCAAGGATGGAGGACAAGTCCATCATTCACTGTGGATTTGGGGGGTGATGCTCAGTGGGTGTTAGATAAGACGGTCAGAACTGGCTCCTGGTCAGAAATCCCCACATTGGTGTCTGTGGGGAGCAGGGGATGCATCCCAGGCAGGGGATGCCTCTGTATCTGCTCTGTTTCTAACACATGCTGGGCTTCCCCTTTGATCTCGGGTCCTTATTCAAGGTCCAGAGGCACTAGGAGACTTGTCCTGGTCCCAGACCTCCGTCACCGTAGCAGATGCTGGGATTTAAGTAAGGCAGCGGGGCAATCAGAGCAGAGGGGTCGGTGTATCTCTGGGCTTCCAGGAGCAGTGTTCACTCAGGTGCTGTCTCAATGTGCCCTCCCCAGGATCCCCCCCTGTGCACAAGAACATGCCGCCGGTCGCTGGAGCACTGCGCTGGGCTCGGGAGCTGCGAGCACGGATCCAGGTGCCATTTGGTCGCTTCAGGAACATTACACATCTGTGCGTGTCTGTTCCGGCTAAGTTGCTTTATGACCATCTTGCTGTCTTTTCTCTAATCCATCTGATTTTCTTTCTGTGTTGAACATCATCCGATGGTTATAGATGAAATAATTCTTAGTCAAAGAGGTGTGCAGTGATTGCACTGGTGCTTTTCAGCTTCCTTGTGATTATTTTTTTAAGAAACTCATTAACTGGATCTGTTTTGAAGCTCTGAAGAAGCACAGTGGGATAGTACATGGGCTATCCAGCTTTCAGACATAGTCCTAGGTTGCAGTTGAAAGAGGTATTGGAACCTTTCCCGCTGTGATCCCAATCAGCGTGTGCTCCAGGACCGGACTGGGAGCAGCCCAGGCCTCAGCTGGGAGCCCTGCTTCTGGCATCTTCTGAGCTGGGAAGGGCAGGGAGGTGCTGGACTGGGCTGATCTGAGACAGGTTGATGGAGTTGAGTTTCCAGGCTGGTGAACAGATGAGGACTTGGGTGGGTGCTGGCAGGAGACAACTTGCTCAGCATTAAACAGAGGAGCAATGTCCCGAGATCAAGGAAAGAAGCTCCTGCTGGAATAGGTATCACCCAAATGCTTCTTATTGTGTGTGGTCTGGGAGAAGCGTGACCCCCCCCCCCCCCCGGGCCGCTACCCATTACCATGGGGCCCGGTAAGCCGCGTCCCCCCCCCCCCCCCGGGCCGCTGCCACATCTCATGGGACTCTGTAAGGCAGCATTGAAAAGCCCTGTGCACAAAGTGGTGTTGGACATGGGACAACTGAAGGTGCTCCAGGGACTGTGCCTTGTAGCTCCCAGGAATAGCTTTACTTGTGTTGGACGGGATTCTGAGTAAAGGGATGCACTTTTTTATGTGCTTGACCAACATAAGCCATCTCCATCTCTGTGCACTATTTATAGCCTTCTCTCATGATGTATTGCTGTTAAGTAAGTGTCTTTAAATGTGTAGTTATTCTGCAGCAGTAAAGACATCAGGGCAATGAAACAGGCTCTTGGACCGTTTCCAGTGAAGAGCCCAAGTATAGAATCCCAGAATGATTTGGGTCGGAAGAGACCTTAAAGCCCACCCAGTCCCACCCCCTGCCATGGGCAGGGACACCACCCACTAGCCCAGGTTGCTCAAAGCCTCATCCAGCCTGGCCTTGAACCCCTCAGAGATGGGGTGTAATCATGCCTGGTTTGAGTCTGAATGGCAAATTTTGTAAACCCTGAAGAAGGACTCAGATCTGCATTTTGCATTGATTTTCTTTCCTCTGTTTAGAGCAGTTAATAACATGCCCTGCAGCAGGGGTGACGTGATGCTGTTTCCTACGTGCAACTTGAAAGGGAAAAAGGATTAAAAAGGAAAAATGAAGATGGTTTTCCTGGGGTTTTTGCTTAGGGGACTTGTTTACTTCTAGAGGGTTTCATCAGCACTTGCCCAGTGGTGACTGCTCAGGTGCTTCCTTTGCTAGGTTTTGTTTAAATTAATTCAGGTTTTGTCAAAATGTCCTCCAAAATCAACAACCATTTTCAGGAAAGCTTGGATATTAGAATAGACTACACTAGAATATTTCAGTTGGAAGGGACCTACAACGATTGTCTAGTCCAACTGCCTGACCGCTGCAGGGCTGACCACAAGTTACAGCACGTTATTGAGGGCATTGTCCAAACACCTCTTAAACACTGATGGGTTTGGGGCATCAACCACCTCTCTAGGAAGCCTGTTCTGGTGTTTGACCACTGTCTTGGTAAAGAAATGCTTCCTCACGTCCAGTCTAACTCTTCCCTGACACAGCTTTGAGCTGTTCCCGTGCATCCTGTCACTGGTTCCTGGGGAGAAGAGCTCAGCACCTCCCTCTCCACGTCCCCTCCTCAGGGAGCGGCAGAGAGCAGTGGGGTCACTCCTCAGCCTCCTTTTCTCCAAACTAGACAAACCCAGAGACCTCATCTGCCCTTCACGGGACATCCCTTTCAGCTCTTTCACTAGCTTTGTTGCCCTCCTCCGGATGCATTCAAGGACCTTCACATCTCTCTTCAGTTGTGAGGCCCAGAACTGCCCAGAGTATTCAGGCTGAGGCTGCACCGACGCTGAATACAGCAGGAAATACTGTAGGTGAAACGGTGGGGAAAAGGTGGCCTTAGAAGGATTACTCTGGCTGGCTGCCTCCCTGGGTTTGGAAGCAGTTGTACAGCCCAGGCAGCATGGCCAGGGCTCTGGGGTGTCTTTGCTTTTCCCCACTCCTATGGTTTGAGGGGTGCAAATCTGGCACTGCGAAGACCTGCATTGAGCAGGAGCCATGTGCTGCTTCCTTCTGAGTCCCTTTGGTCTTAGAAAGTGCTGGCTGGTAAGTGGAGGTTGCCGTGCTCTGTGCAGATACGGAGTGTGAAACTTCCTCCAGGAGCACTGAGCCCTTCTGCCCCAGTACGTGGTTCCCATTTTGCAGGTTGCCGTGCAAACAGCCTGTCCTGGTTTGGGCTGGGACAGAGTGAATTTTCTTCCCAGCCAGATACAGACCACAGCTTCACAGAGCTAACTGTAACGCTGAGTTGTCTGTCATCCTACCAGCTGCCTGGACTCTGCTGAAGGAAGAAAGGTGGTACAGAAGTACGAAGAAATGATGCAGCTGCTTGACAGGTAAGTGGTGGCTCAGGCAAAACTGTAATTGTATGAAAAAATGTTCTTTTCCTCTAAGCCACCTTCCAGCACGTTTGCCAGTCCAGGGCCTGGGAATGTCCCTTTCTAAGCAAGAGGGAGTTTTCTGGTGAGAGAGGAGGAATCCTGTTGCAATATACCACAACCTTTCTGTGACTTCTTGAAATGGGAAGTTTGCATGGGAGGAATAAGAGCCGTGCAGCCCAGCAGAAATGCTGAACCAAGCCTGCTGTGGTGGGAAACCTGGGCTGACAAGAAGTCTCCATCCACTTGTGCCCACTCATGGAGTGTATTTGCAGTGGCTGTAATGGGTATATTCCACAACTTGGTGTGGAATTCACTGCCCCGACTTAATATCTTAACATCTGACGTTAAATCTCAGCTGTTCATTCTGGGCTCTCCCTTGGGAAGAGCCACCCCCTGAGGATGGAGATGTCTCTGGAGGGTTTGCTCTCTGTCAGTGATGGAGGGAGCTCAGACATCTGGCTGCTGGCTTCTGTGGGGCAGCTGGAGGAAGCCCTGCACCTGATTACCAAAGCAAAAGTTGGATAATTATGGTTCAGCCTTTCGGAAGGGAGCAGACCAACAGAGGATCTCAGGTGACTTCAACAGAGATGGTGTCTTCTGGGGGGACTTTTCCCAACGTGCTCAGGTGATGACATGATTCAGAAGAGACTTTGTTGCTTGGCTGGTTGGGACTGTCCATGACATGTGAGATACCAGGACCCCTGTTCAGCCTTCTGTGTTTCCATCCCCAGTGGTGTCACTGTGCTCTCCAAGAGCTCAGTTTCCCTGAGCACCAACTCTGAGTTGCGAGGACAACTGCATCCATCCCCAGCGTGTGGGTGGGTTGAGGCACCTGTCCTGTCCAGACACTTTGGAAATGCCCTGTAGCTGCTTATCTGTTACTTCAGGCTAAATGGAAACCTGTCTTCAAATCTGAATGCTCTGCTAAAAATGCTACTTGAGAGATCTTTGCCCTCCTGACTTGATGCTGTTGGTGATTTTCAGGTGTTGGTCTTTTGAAGCCATGTTGTTTATGGAGATAGTGTGGATGGGTTTTAAATGTTCCTTCATGTTCTTCAGTCCTCAGAAGTGGACTTGGCTTTCATTTGGTTGTGTGTCTTGGTTTGCTGGCTTGGTAGCTACATGGTAGATTTTTTTTTTTTTTTTTTGGCAGGTATCAGGAAAAGCTCTATGTAGACTGGTCCCAGACAGTCTCTGAAAAATCACAGTACAACCTTACTCAACCGCTCATCCGCCGAGATCCAGAAACCCAACTGGTCACCGTCAATTTTGATCCCCAGGTAAAAACCTGCTGCCCGGTAGCTGTCCTGCCTGCGGGCATGTCTCCAAGCTGTGCCCCACTGCTGTGGGAGGTGTGGTGGGATTAATGCTGGATCTGTTCTGCTGAGGTCCATGGAACCCCTCTGTGATGGGTGACAGGAATTTACCATCCTCTTTGTGGGCTCTATCTCCTGGTAAAATATCAGGATTACAGTTTAAGCAGAGCAAATTCCGGTTAGAGCCAGTGGCAGAATGTCCCTGAGTAGCCAGATGTTCATCTGGTGTCAGCATCTCCAGACCAGATTTGATACTGGTGTGGGGAGTGTTGGGGCACCAGCTACAGAGGTGGGTTCGTGTTATGTGTACCCAAAACCTGAGCTTGCTGAAAGGGTATAAAAAACCCAGGAAAGGTTTGTTTTGTTACTCCAGTGTTGTGGTTGTTGGCTTTCCTTTATTTGCAGTGCATGAGGCTTACGGCAGATTTAAGATCTTTTTTCTCTCCCCTGGAGCTCCCTAGAGCCTGTCTCCAGCACAGGGAGGGTTGACCATCCACCTCGCCCAATGCAGGGGGGTCCAAGCCAGCAGTGTGCATAGATGGATTGAATGCTTCTGATGGGAGCCAGGATCTGCCAACTGCAGAAATGCCGTTTGCTGGGGAGGTGCTGAATGTCAGGGGCCTGGGAAATGTTGACATCAAAAAACTTCCCTTTTCCCTGGGGAGTGCTGCTGTTAAAAACAAGTGTTTAGGTTTTAGAGTACATTCAAGCTTGGCCTTCGGTCAAAGGATTTGTCTTTATCCTTGGAAGCTCATTGCTAAGTTGGGAGCCAAAGGGTCCCAGGGGATGCTTTCCAGCCTGGTGACAGGATTTGGAGCCTGTGATGTGCTGAGCACGCCTGTTCTCAGCTCTTGTGCCAGTCTTGAGTGCTTCTGTGCTGCTCATCTCAGCTTTGCATTCTGAGGACTGCCTGACAGCCTCAAGTCCTGCTTAGCAGCCCCGTCCTGCCCTCCAGAATAGAGCAGAGCACCTTGCTTTCCCTAGAGGGGGGGTGTATTTGCAACTCTTCAGCATGGAAGAGTCTTCCAGGGCTCACCTTCCATGGAGGAGAGGCAAAGAGGGGAAGACACCCTTGACCCCATGGAGAGGGTGTCCCAGACTTCCCAGTGCGAAGAAGGGAGGGGAGCTGGGTTCTGCCTCACTTGCTCTCTTGCTCCTTCCTCAGTCACCTGATATTCCCTTTCCTCCCTCCCTATCCTCCTCTGTCCACCTTTCCAGAGTGCCCCCAGCACCCTCCTTCACCCCTTCTTTCTTTCCTCTTGTCATGGTGCTCGTTGTCAGCTCAGTGCTGTAGATGGTGTGAGTGTGTTACGGCTGATCCTCCTGCCTGGCATGGCATGTTCCTCCCCTCTGCCGTCCTCAAAGCCAGTGTGCTTTCCTGCCTGGCCGGTTCTGCTGGGTTTTGGCAGATGTCAGGCAGTGATGGGCAGTGATGGGGGGGTGTCAGTAACCTGCCTGTCACCCGGGGCAGTGACAAAGGCTCCTGGCTGTGTAGTCTCTGTGGTTCTGGCGTCACCTGCTTCTGTCCATGCCTGCAGCTTCCCAGTTTTGCTGTCCAAAATAGGGGCAGGGAACTGGGACTGGAGGATGTGAACGGGATAGAATCAGAGAGCAATTTCTTCCCCAGGCCTTCAGAGGAAGGGATGATCTGCCAGCCTAAGGGATAGGTGGCTTTTAGGGAACTGCACCCCAAGCTCAGCCGCAGCCAGGAGGGGTCCTTGCCTCTGCCATTGGCCCTGTAATGTGCCCAATTTCTGTCACCTCAACATGTGCAGTTCCAGGAGCACTTTACCTCTCGCTAGCCACCAAACTGAGCAAAGATTTTTAGTCTTAAAGTGATATATTGCACTGGAAGACCTTGCCGCTCCCCTTGTTGCAGAGACTCATTTATACTTAGGTTTATAATTTAATAATACACCTCAGTCTGGTCCCATTGCAACTCAGCCATGCACTGGCACTGGGTGCCTTTGGTTGGGCTGGGAGAAGTCTCCAGAACAAGTCTTTGGTGGAAGGTGGCCACGAGACGATTTGAGTCACTGAGTTTGGGGTCATGGTGGTATTTTTTTTAAAAAAAAAAATTATTTATGCCAGTCACTGCTGCAAGCCAACAGAATTGAAGGCATCTTTTTCACTTAGATAACTGCTAAGCTCTGCTTGCAGGCACAGTCTTGCTGAAAGGCTCTTTATTGATGAGGATGGCTGAGAGGACCAGACATCATCACGGCGTTTAGAGGCTGTGTAGAGTTTCCTGGCTGGGTAGTTAACAGAGCTAGCTGTCTTTGGTTGGGAAGAAAACCAGAGGCAAAGATCAATAGGAGACAGATGGTGTGGACTAGGAGGTGTCCAGGCCCTTTTCAGAGCATGCTGCTTTGTGAATCACACAGGAGGAAACCCCTAAGACACTCAGAATTGATTGGAGAGTGTCTGCTGGGTAAATCAGGAGGATTGTCCAGTGTCCAGCTCTCTGCCTTGTTTCTCCAGCTGGTTTCGGTGCTGAGGGAGGTGAGCTACCTGTCCGGCAGCCAGATGGGAACCATCCCACCGACAGCAGTGGAAATTTATTCCTCCAAGGAATCATACCGGCAGATGGTGGCCAACTTGGAGCTGATGGTGAACAAATACAACAAGGTCCTGAAGACAGTCCTGGAGGTTGAATACCCTCTAATACAGGGCCAGCTGCGAGATATTGACCTGAAGCTGAAAGAGGCAGAAGGAACACTGAACTGGAAGACGGAGGGTGAGCTAGCTCTGTGTCAAGGGAAAAGAGCGTGTACGCTTGGGTCTCATCAGATTCCCAGATATGCCCAGCCCCTGTTAGCTGGTTCCCAGCTGCGGTTCCCAGCAGGGCTGGTGACTCTACAGCAAAGTGTTGGGAAGATGAAGGGCAGCCCCCTGCTTTCCTGCTCCTTTCCACATTCCCTTGCTCTGCTGGGACTGGAGGCAGGATCCTGCTTCCTTTGGGTTCAGCCTGGGCTTTTGGGGAGGAGATGTTGCCCTGGAGGCAGTGCTGCTAAGGAGACAGCAAGATTTGGGTTTGCAGGAGCTGGCACGGCAGGGGTTAAAGCATCCGCCCACTGCCTGTGCTGGACCCCCTGTGCCAGCCCAAGCGCCCGTTGTACCTGTGACCCCAAGGCACCGCACCGCTTTGTCACCTGCTTGTGCAGGAAGCAGGAACCCTTGGCCCAGCCGCCTGGCACTGGGATGGGCTTGTCCCAGCGAGAGGCAGGGCCACCTTGGTGTCTTTTCCAGAAGGATGAAGTACAGCAGCTAGAGGTGGGTTTTGTGCACCGTGACTTTGGGGTGATTTAACCAGTGTTCTTGCTTGGTCAGATTTAACCGCAAAGCAGAGCGGAGGAAGACAATTTGTTTCTTCTTGGTGAAAGCAAACCGCTCACAGGCGGAATATATATTGCTATGATCAAGCTTGTGGTATGAACAGGAACAAGTGTCCTCCCTTGGGAACAGGCAAAGCAGAAGTCCTCACACTGAAAAACCCTTTCTGCATTGCACAATAAAGATGAAGGGATGTTCCTGCAGATGAACCTGAAGCTCCCTCCATCTAAAAGCAGCTCTTGTGGGTACCTGGGGCTGGCAGAGCCCGTGTTAGTGCTGTGGGTCCCTGCTCTAGTGACGGTGGCAGGGACACTCAGCCTGTTGTACACATCCTCCTATGCTGTTCTCTCTGGTAACAGTCAAGGGGAGATAAAACCTGGGTAGAGGGAAGCAGGAACTGTCGGGCATCCCCACAGTGCTGGTAATCCTGGCAGAAAGCAGAGGCTGCAACTCTCCGTACCATGGCTTGTTGGGGTAGGAGGGAGCTAGAAATGGCTCTGTTGGTCGAGGTGGAAAGTCTCTTATGTTAGTGATGGGTGAGAAATGTATGAGACCATGGAGAAAAAGTCAGAGGCTAGTCTTAAGGGTGCACAAGAGCTTGGCCCAGCAGCTCTGAAAACAAGTAGTCAATCATCTCCTTTTTTACCAGGTGTCTGGGATCACATCTCCACGGTGATGGATGATGTCCATGACCTTGAGCAGAGGATACAGAAAGCCAAAACCAATGTTGAGGAGATCCAGACCATCGTGCGATCATGGGCATCGCCCATATTCGAGAGGAAAGATGGTAAAAGGGAATCGCTGCTAAGCCTAGAGGACTGTCAGAACCGTCTGGAAAAGCGTTACAGCCTTGTCAGAGAATCAGGGCAGAGGATTCATTCACTGCTGAAGGTGAGGGGGGACCTTCCCCAGGGGTTTGTTGCCTCTTTGTAGGCTCTGTGTGTCTCTCTCCTCTAGTGAAAATATCCAGAGCTATTTCACCTTATAATTAACTCACTTGACTAGTTTGAAAGTCTTACCCAGTGTTCATTAACGGTAGCTTTATGAGTGAGCTGGTATGGCCAGTGGTGCAGGGCTGCTGGCTGGGCACCCCAGCGCACCCAGTTCGGGGCAGGAACTGGAGCGGCTGCAGCCCAGCAAAGAGCCTGGTTGCAGGCTCTGGCTCACAGCCCTGGCTGCTGTGGTGCCACTAGAGGGGAGTCATGCATCAGGCTTCGGGACCCTGCTCAGAGCAAAAATCCCCATCCAGAATATTTACCTGCAAACAGAGGCAGCTGGCTGTGCTGACTGTCCTGTTTCAGGTTTGTTGTCCCTCTGTGGGAGCAGGAGGTGATGCTGACAGTCCAGGATCACTGAGTGACAGGAGAACAGCTGCTGTCCGAAACCTCGATGCTTTCCAGTGGCTCTGCCAGAGCTGAGGGTCCTCTTTGCAGGCCAGGAGAAAGCCCAAAGCTCTGCTCCTCGCCTGCCTGGAGTGAGGTGTTGTTCATGTCAAGGACAGCGCCTTGGCCTGGAAGGAGATGGATTTTAGATCCAGCCCTCTCCTGAGGGTCACCATCTGGGCTCGGACTCTGGAGAGAACCGGCTGACCCTCTCTGGGACGCTGAGCTCTTGTTGCTCACCTTGTCTAGCCATCTGCAGTCAGCCCCGGACCTCCAACCCCCTTCTCCGCACACTGAACCCATGGTGAGGATTCTACCATGCCTGTGTTCTGCTGCCACAGCTGTAACGGGCTGTGCCACCTCCAGCTGCCACCCAAAAGAGCGGTACGCTTCCTCAGTTGGCCAAGGAGAATGGGAGGTTGTGGTCATGGCAGGAGGGCTGGCACCGTTGGTGTAGTGGCACTGCCAATGCTGCTCACAGGGACAATTGCAAAGCAGCATGAAGGTCTTGGGGAAGGAAAGGCACCGTGGCCCATAATGGGGTGTCCCCATGCCTCTGTCCTGCTGTGCTGGTCAAGCCAGGAGGAGCAGCAGCAGAGGGAGCAAGAGCTGGTCTGCTGGGCTTCCCTCTGTTGTTCAAGTCTTCCTGGGGCAGGGGGGTCTTGAGGCTGCTGAGAGAAGCCCAGTGAGGCTTTGGGTGCGTGCACCAAGAGGGTGCTGGATGCTGGCTTTCATCGCCCTTCTTTCAACAGGATGAGGCCCATGGAGTAAAGGCTCAGTAAAACACCAGTAACAAAGGGATGTTATCCTAAGGAGGGAGGTTGTCAGCCAACTCTTTGCCTTCTGCTCCCAATCTTTATCTGTTTTTACACACTTTCTTTAAAAAGCTTTTCTTGAATTTAAAACTTCTCTGGTCTTGACATGACCATTTGTAGGGTGGAGGTGTAAGCAGTCCACCAGAAGGCCTCAGCCACTCAAGGTAACGTTATAAGGTCCACCAGGGCTGGGTTTTCATGCATTGGAATGAGCCTTGAAGACCCAAGTGCTCCCTACCTCAGGCGTGCAAAGCAGCCTTAAGCCCTGTGGCCTTGGAGAAGAGGGAGGAGAACATGTCCCAGAGCTCCTAAGCCTCTTCTGCGCTCCATTTTTACCTTGCAATTGTTTTAAGTTGTTTCAGATGACAAAGCAGCCCTTGACAAGAGGAGCAAATTGTGGCCATGCCACCAGCAGCAACATCCGTCTGTCTGGTTCCCATCCCTATACGAGGCTGGTACCCACGTACTCAGTGGCGTCCATCCTTAGCTGCGTGCAGCTCTCTTGTAGGACAGACTCAGCCTTGCTGTATTTGAAAGCATCTTCTTTTTCTTCCAGGAAAACCAGAGCCTCTTACTTGCAGACCCAGCATCTGACATCTGGAAGGCCTATGTGGATTATGTGGATGAGATAGTCCTGGACGGATTCTTCACTGCTATTGAGTGCTCGCTCAAGTACCTCCTGGAAAACACAGGTGACTGCTGGTTCCTCTGCCCTGGTTACGATGCGTGCTTCAGCCTCACCAAAGGGAAGTTTCTGTTTTGTGTTCTCCTTCATGCCTAAGAGCTACTCTCTGTGCGAGGACAGGCTGAGGGAGTTGGGGGTGTGCAGCCTGGAGAAGAGAAGGCTCCGGGGAGACCTTCCAGCAGCTTCCAGTGCTGAAAGGGGGCTACAGGAGAGATGG
>NW_010111203.1:14391-50363 GCF_000699245.1 Pterocles gutturalis
GAAATGAGATCTGAGGAAGAAATGTGTTCCTGGGCGGGGGGTGAGGCAGTGGCCCAGGGTGCCCAGAGAAGCTGTGGATGCCCCATCCCTGGAGGGGTTCAAGGCCAGGCTGGATGAGGCTTTGGGCAACCTGGGCTGGTGGGAGGTGTCCCTGCCCATGGCAGGGGGTGGCACTGGATGGTCTTGAAGGTCCCTTCCAACCCAAACCATCCTGTGATTCTGTGATGGTTCCATGATTCTTCCTGGCTTTCTGCTGTGCCTCCTTGCACTGTCTGCAGCCAGTGCTGGGGGAGCCTCTGGACAGGGTGGGTGACTCCATCCCCAGCCACTGGTGCAAAGCATTGCTCAGGGGGAGGGATAGGGACGACTGGGCACCTTTTGCAGGGATTAATGGACAGACAAAACTGAGGCATCATCCCAAGTCTGTGCTTGGGCATCAGCCATCTCCTGCCCTTCCCATGCACAAAGCATCAAGGTGACAGAATTTTTAATTTGTGGAGAGTCTCAAGAACCAGTTTTGTAAATGGAAGGCATGAAGGAAAAAGCCAGTCCCTGAGCATTAGTCCAGTGAAGAGATGAGATGGGTGCAGGAGTCACTGAATCAGACCTCCTGCCTAATGGTGCCATGGAGGTTCACTCTGCTGAGAGAAGCTTTTGTCCAGCTAAAGTGTGTCTCCTGGAGTATTTCCCTCCTGGATGTGGAGGCACACTGACTTGGAGAATTGCATGCGATTCTTCACCATCTTGTTAAAAACATGCACATAATTTCCCATTTGCATTTGGGTTCCGTTTCCAGTTGCTGGGGTTTTTTCATGCCTTTCTCTACTAAATTAAAGAGCCTCTTGGTTCCTGTTGTTTTTTTTCCTCTGCAAGTACTTATGTGCTGTAATTGTTCAGCTCTCAGGCTCCCTTTTGATTAGCTGAAGACCCTGGTCTCTTTAAGGCTTTCCTCCACAGCATTTTTTCCGGTCCTTAAGTCACTTGTGTCGCCTCTGTTCTCCAGTATTTCCTGTGGGTACCAGCCCATCGGCTAGTTTCCCAGCCTCTCCTCTGTGTTGTGTGCAAACACAGTGTCACTGGACCCAGCGGGTGGGGTGGCTGTCTGCCACGACACCCTGTGGGGCACGTGTGCGTCTTGTAGTGGGATGTCAGTGGTGGCTCAAGAACACTTTTCTCCCCTTGAAAAAGGTCCTGGCATCTCCATTTTTCCCTACCAGATCCTGAGGCAGGGCTCCCTCCCCTCTTTGAGGTGCAGCTGGATTTGGTGATCCCCGATTTGATATTTCATCCCTCCTTGGACCCTGGCACAAACGATGGCTTCTACGACATGGTGGAAAGTCTTCTCAATGACATCTACCGGATCTCATCGCTGGTGCCCCGGCTGGCAGAGCACAGCGGCTTCCTCCACTACCAGGTTGGTGCCCGTGGAGCTTGTGGAGCTCCCTCGTGCTGTGTGCAGGGAAGAGGTCCCACACCGCTCCCGTGTCACTGCGTTCCTCTCTCCCCTCCTAGGCTGACATGGAGGACATGGCTGATCTGGCCGACATGCGCCAGGACCTGATGGGACGGGTGCAGGCTGTGATGGCAGCCTGCTGCGATTACCGCAGTGCCTTCGACCACTACTCCTACCTCTACGGGGACGACAGAAAGGAGTTCTGCCGCCAGTTCCTCCTCTACGGCCACATCCTCACCGCTGCAGAAGTCGAGGCCCACGCGGAGGATGGGGTCCCTGAGACACCCCCCACGCTGCAGCAGTTCAAAGAGCAGATCGACTCCTACGAGAAGATCTACGAGGAGGCGAATCGCATCGAGCCCATCAGCATCTTCCAGAGCTGGATGAAAGTCGATGCTCGGCCTTTCAAGGCATCTTTGCTGAATGTGATTAAAAGGTGGAGCTTGGTGTTCAAACAGCATCTCATGGACCACGTCACACACAGGTGAGAGCTGGTCCTGCCTCCTCTCGCCAGGACCTGTGCTGGCCAAAGGGGGTTTCTCTTCTCTTGGCTGGGTTTTATCATTTCACACCTATCAGACCCGTAGAGGGGCAGGACAAGGGGGTCTGTACTGCCTGCCAGCTCCATCACATCCCCTGTATCTTCCACACCCTGGTCTCTGCTGAGAACTGGTCCAGCCGAGTGTGTAAAGTGGAAACAGTTACATGGACTTGGTACTGCTGATATCCCATGAGCAGATGCTCCTGGGACCTGCTGTGTGGTGTTCGGCAGGATGTCTGTTTGTCACTTCATCCTGATCCAACTAATCTAATCTCTACTAGGGCTCTGTGCTTACTTTTGTTAAATGTGATATTAACCATCAGTAAAGCTGCATTAATGCCATGAGATGTTTGCTCTACTTCTAAATGCATTGCTCTTCTGAGGACACCCTGTGTGTAAAAAAAAAAAAAAAAAAACCAACAACCCAAAAAAACCCAAACCAAAACAAAACCCAAAAAAAACAAAAACCAAAAACGAGTTGCCTGAGATGACCAGTGATGGGAAAGTAGTTTCAAGGTTACAGAAAGGAGGAGTTTTGGATGTGGGTTTTGGATGTAGGTTTTGAATTAACATGTGTTCCCTACTCTGAATAGCTGCTCAGTCGCCTGGTCTGTGCAGGAAAATGTGTCGGGTGATTTATTTGAGTAGTGGCAACTGAAGGATGTCATGGGTCTTGGATGCTTACAAAGAAGTATTTACAGACATACGTAGTCATGAAGGCTGCTGCGTGTGGTGGGTGATATGACCTCTTGCATTCTTCCCAGCACTGTAATTCTGTTAGATCATTTCTGTGCAAAGAGGTTTTTGTGTAGCTGAGAAAGGGCATTTAGGAGTTCTTATTAAGTGTCCCTGACTCAGCAGTTTAGTCTTTATTAGGTGAGGTATTTAAGGATGCAATTTGGCCCAGCAGCATCCACGGAATTTAAGTAGGCATTTAAAAAGTAAGTGTTTTGAGAAGAGGAGAATGGCTGTGCTGGAAAGGACCAGAGATCCCGGAGCCCCTCCTGCCTCTGCTGACAGCAGCTGGTGAGATTAAGAACAGGGTCAGCAGGTGGGTTAACTCCCCCCCAAATACTCTCCTTGTCTCTAACGATTTATAGCTCAAGGACTTGGAGGGACATGGGTCATACCTTTGTATTTGAAGACCTGGATGGATTTTTTTTTCCACAAAGGTTTGGTTGCTTTCTGAACTGCTGTGGATTCTTATCATTTGCATCCTCCTGCAGCAGAGAAGTCCCAACCCATTTATCTGTTCTTTGCAGGAAGCTGTGCCACATCTCTGGATCCCTTTGAGCAGGAATTGGGGTTCTGATGCCCTCAGCACGTTGCCATGCAATGGGCAGCGTTGGCCAGGCCTTCCCCCTGTCCGTGCCAGTCCAGCTGCCTGGTGTAAGTAACTGCTCTCATTCTGTGCTTTCCTGCTTTGTGTTATACAGCTTGGCTGACCTGGATGAGTTCATAAAAACTGCCAATAAAGGTTTGAGCAAAAAGGTTGAGAAAGGCGATTATGATGGCTTGGTGGAGATTATGGGTCATCTCCTGGCCATTAAAGAAAGACAAGGTGTCACCGATGCCATGTTTGAGCCCCTGAAGCAAACCATCGAACTGCTGAAGTCGTACGAGCAACAGCTGCCGGAGGAAGTCTATAAGCAACTGGAGGTGGGTGAAAACTTGGGGTGGACCCACCAGTTTGCCAAGTAGCAGACGTCAAAGAGAGTGGGAGCTTAAGAGCATTGCAGGAGTATTTAAGCCCCCGCTCCCTGTCATTAGAGGGCCTCAGTGGATAGTGTTTTGCTATTGTGGGATGTGCCTTAATAGCTCTAAATTTTGGAGTTATATTGAGATTTTTCTTTTAAAGCAGAGATTAAGCCTTTTGTTATGTATGAAAAACAGAGAATTGCCTGCTCCAACTCCCAGCGATTACTTGTGAAAAAAATTAATGCATTTTCAAATACATCTGTTAATTAGGTTGAATTATAATTATTTTTAAATAAGCCAGTTTTTGGCAACTGTGGAGATGGGAAGGATAATGTAGATGGAGGAACTGCCTTCTCGCAGGACTTCAGTCCTCCCCTGGGTCTGTAACACTGAATCTGCTTGACCCAGAGGACATCGCTGGGAGCAGGTTGTGAAAGTATTTCCACGTCTGGCTCTGATGGATCAGTTTTCTTTTGGGAATTCCTTTCGTTTCTGGAAAGGGGACCATGAGATGGAGGTTAGAAAAGACTCGGGGGTGCCCAGCCAGCCTCGGGGAACAGGAGATGAGCACTGGCAACAGGTAAGACGTTACAGTGGAGAAGCCTGTGGGCATGTGCTGGTGGACACTCTGCAGTCAGGGGGTGCTGGGGGCAGAGGGCCTGTGCAGGACGCACAGTTTAAAGCAGGACTTTTTGGGAAGGTGTTCCTGCCTCATGCACCTGTGCAGCAAAGGCTCCAGTTCTCTGCTGCCGGCTTGGGTGGGAGCTGAGTGGGGTTTAACAGTCCCCTGGTTTTCTGCTTGTGCAGCCTTGATCTGTGGGGGTCAGGTCACCAGATCTGGAATAGTTAAGGGTCCTAAAGGTACCTGGGTTCCTCCAGACTCCCTGAAAACCAGGAGAGCTGCATTACAGGGGTGCTCTGGCTGTGGCAACAGCTTCGGTCCGGCATAAACCATGGTGCTGCGGGGAACCTGGTGCTGCTTGTTCCTCTGCCCAAGAGCTGCTTGTTTGGGGCCTGTTTGTACAAGTACCTTCGACAAACTGATTTATTTTTCTGATAGAAGAAATGAGGGATGCAGAGCAGCCATTCCGATGCAGGAGATAACAAACCCCTTTTGTTCTTTCTGGCAAGTGACAGCAGCACGTATTTGAATGATTCATTCACTCCTGTGTACAGTGGGGGAAAAAAGAAATAATTTCCTGTAGGTACCACTCCCTCCATGACCATGGAGATGGATGGGCTGAAGCTGGTAGCTTGGATGAGAAAGACAAAGGAGTAGCTCCATGTATGCCCTGCTGTGGTCGTGCAGCTCATGGACAGGGATTTCTGTTGGGACTGGAACATCAAATGAGTGAAAGAGACCCCTCAGGAGGTCTGTCCCTGCTCTGGCTCAGAGTTGCCTCCAGGTTATTTCCCTTCTTTCCATAGTGTTGGTGCATCTCCATTAATCTCCTCAGCTATGTGAACTGGAATGAAAAGAAACCCAATGTCTTTCCTGTTGACTTGTACAATGCCTGGGGAAGTGGGGTCTCCAAGAGAAAAGTGCTCAGACTTGAGGCCAGCAGAGCCCTTCACTGGTGTCAGTGTCTGGGCTGAGAGTATGGCCCAAGAAGCCCAGTGAGAAGAAATCATTGAATCACAGAATTGAACAATGGTTTGGGTTGGAAAGGACCTTCAAGACCATCCAGTGCCACCCCCTGCCATGGGCAGGGACACCTCCCACTAGCCCAGGTTGCCCAAAGCCTCATCCAGCCTGGCCTTGAACCCCTCCAGGGATGGGGCATCCACAGCTTCTCTGGGCAACCTGGGCCACTGCCTCACCACCTCACAGTAAAGAATTTCTTTCCAATATCTAGTCTAAATCTACCCTCTTCCAATTTTAATCCATTCCCCCTCATCCTGTCCCTGCACCCCCTGATCCAGAGCCCCCCATCTCTCCTGTAGCCCCCTTTCAGCACTGGAAGGTGCTGGAAGGTCTCCCACCCTCTGTACGTGGGATTTTCTTCTGAAAGGATTGTCAGCAGTGCTGTGCACTTGCAGCTTGGATGCAGAGCTGAGGAAAAACCAATCTCATTTAGCACCAACGTTGTATACGCAAGCTGGAGGGATTTGCCCCAGAGGGCTCTCTAGAAGTCCTTCAGTATAACTGCTTCTGCTCTGAGATCTGGCATAAAACTTCCCAGGCTTTGTTTCTTAATTAATTAATTAGTGGGAAGCTGGATGATCCGATAGGCTGGCATCCACAGCCCATCCTCCTGCTGTCAGCTGTTCCCGCTGGTTCTGGGTCCCACTGAGCTTGGTGTTGGGATCACTGTTCTGTCTCGAGCATTGAGCCAACCTGGGAGCCCAGGATCTAGACTAGGACCCTTCTTCTGAAGTTATTGAATGTATTTTGACAATAAGAGCAGTCGGTTTTGAAGCCTCAGTCTTCATTAGTTTCAAAATTGTGAATAAGTGGTGTTATCCCAAATTGTGTGTTCAGCCTTTGCATTTCAACAAAACTTCCTTACAGTTTTGGACACAGAATCTGTTGCTTTTTCTGTTCTGTGATTATCCATAAACAGATCAGATGAGTCTTATATCAAATATTGCCTACCAGCATTTAAATTTTGCTTGCAGGAGCTGCCAGAAAAATGGAACAATATAAAGAAGCTGGCGATAGCTGTGAAGCAGCATGTGGCTCCTCTGCAGGCAAACGAAATGACAGTTCTGCGTAAGAGCTGTGCGGCGTTTGATGTTGAGCAGCACAGATTCAGAGAGCGATTCCGGAAAGAAGCACCATTCAGGTACAGGCAAATTACAGAAACAGAGAAGCCCCGAGGAGAGAGGGAGGAAAAAAAAAAAAGTGTTATGGGATCATCTCAGAGTGTCCTGAAAATGCATGCTCGAGCCCTTGCATCCATCTCCTGCCTCCTCGCAGTGTTGTATCTGTTACACCTGCGGT
Organism: Pterocles gutturalis; assembly: GCF_000699245.1. Classification (NCBI taxonomy): domain Eukaryota; kingdom Metazoa; phylum Chordata; class Aves; order Pterocliformes; family Pteroclidae; genus Pterocles; species Pterocles gutturalis. Next base: position 21,028 of record NW_010111203.1, read on the forward strand.
GTTTTGGCCCCAGGAACACTGTCCGGTGTGAGCAAGAGATTGAGTTTGGGTGTCGAGTGCAGAATGTCACTTAGAGGTGGTGTCGGTAGCACCATGTGGCTGTACCATTGCTGTGTACTATGGATGTTTCATCTCTGCTTTGTCTCCTAGAGGCCTCGTTTATTTTATGTTTTCTTTAGAAGTTGTTACAGTATCACTTATGAAGAATAAACATTTCTTTCTAGGTTTGACACCGAAAAGCCTTATCAACTGCTGGATGCAAAGCACGTTGAGATTAAACAAATGGAGTCAGCCATGACCTCGATTTATGAGTCAGCTGGGCTGTTTGAAGTCATGGTGCCAGATTATAAACAGCTGAAGCAGTGCAGAAAGGAGCTGGGTCTTCTCAAAGAGCTCTGGGATATGATCTCCCTCGTGAACACCAGCCTTGAGGACTGGCAGACCACCAAATGGGTGGATATTAATGTGGAAAACATGGATCTGGAGTGTAAAAAGTTTGCAAGGCAGATTCGGAATTTGGATAAGGAGATGAGGGCATGGGACGCTTTCTCTGGGCTGGACAGCAAGGTGAAGAACATGCTGACGGCCCTGAAAGCTGTGGCAGAACTTCAAAATCCTGCCATTAGAGAAAGGCACTGGGATCAGCTGATGCAGATGACGCGGGTGAAGTTTGTGATGGATTCGGACACCACGCTGGCTGACCTCCTGAAGCTCAACCTCCATAACTTTGAGGATGAGGTTCGTGGCATTGTGGACAAAGCGGTGCGAGAAATGAGTATGGAGAAGGTCCTGAAGGAGCTAAAAATGACTTGGAGCACCATGGAGTTTCAGTATGAGCCTCACCCCCGGACGAGCATCCCATTGCTGAAGTCAGATGAGGAACTCATTGAAACTTTAGAAGACAACCAGGTGCAGCTGCAGAATTTAATGACATCCAAATACATTGCTTTCTTCCTGGAGGAAGTGTCTGCATGGCAGAAGAAGCTGTCCACCGCAGACTCTGTAATTTCTCTCTGGTTCGAAGTGCAGCGGACGTGGTCTCACTTGGAGAGCATCTTCACAGGCTCAGAAGATATACGGGCACAGCTTCCTGAGGTATGAAACCCCAAATCCTATTTTTCCTGTTTGGGTAGTGTTGAAGAAGAGACTCCATTGTCTGAAATAGGGTTCTCTAGGATGCCGAGTTCCCCAAAGCAGGGCTTTTCTCCCACTGCCTTGCTTTTTCGGAGGCTCCCTTAGTGCTCCAGTAGTTTCCCTAGTGCTGCCCAGGATGTTTTTGTAGGGTAGATTGTGCCTGAGCCATGCTGAGAAGCTGATTGTCTCCCCTCCTCTGCTGCATAGCAAATACAGAGTTCCTGGAGACCGAGCACGAGGCTGCCAGCTTCCTTCAGTGCTGCAGGCATGTTCCGTCCTTCCTCAGAGGGGAAGGGACAGGGATAATTACTCAGACATGCAAATCCATCAGAGCTGGACCAGGCAGCTTTGGCAGCATCCCCTTCCCTGCCTTCAGCACTGGTGCACTGGAGAGCAGCTCTTCTCCTGCTTCGGAAAACAGAACTGGGTTGGCACTGGTGACCTCCCCAGGGGTGGCTTCCAGCCTTATTCCAGATTCCCTTCTGGCCTGGCTTCAGCTGGGACAGAGTGAACTTTCTTCCCAGCAGCTGGTGTGAGGCTGTGGTTTGGATTTGTGCTGAGGAGAAGCTGATCACACACTGATGGTGGCTGTAAGAGCCCTTCTGAAGTGTTGGGGAGGTCCCTCTGCTCTGGACAGGAGGCTCTCTGCAGAGTCTTTGCCCTCGACCCAAAGACAGCACCCAGAGGGTGGGATCTTGTAGTACAAAATCAGTGTTTTACCTTGAGTATTTTCCTTGTAATTTTTTTTTTTTTTAAGGACTCCAAACGCTTTGAAGGGATTGATGTGGACTTTAAAGAACTGGCCTATGAAGCTCAGAAAACCCCAAATGTAGTTGAGGCCACCAATAAAGCAGGTCTGTCCCAACAACTGGAAGACATTCAGAGTAGGTAGGTAGAGCTTCAAAAATCGCAGTATTTTGGCAGAGACTGGGACCACCTCTAACAAGTTTGTTCACCCTGTGCTCCAAGGCTTTCTTCCTAGACTGTGAATTCTCTGTATTCACGAGTCACAGCATTTCTGATCTTTCTTAAGTCTTTATTTGTGATCCATCACCCTGAAGCCCCCAAAGTGGACTCTGGCTTTGTGCGTGTGCAAATTCTCATCCTGAAGACCGATTTGCGCTCATACAAAACTAGGCATTGGGCTGGGTTTAATAACACATGGTCTCACTGCCACCCCAAATACAATGTCTTAAATGTCTGTTAAATACCTATTTAGCAGTCCAAGCAGGGATATCTGCAGCAGAGCTGAGCCCACACGTTCTTTAATTTAAGAAATTATCTCTGCGTGTACACCCTTGACACATGGCATAAGTAGACTCCCCGAGAAAGACCTTTGTGTCCTGAGATGGATACACTCCTCACTTAATATATGAGCTAGTCTACCTGGAACACATTTAAAAGTTAATATCGTAGCTGTTGTGTCAGTAATAACTATCCATTTAAAATAAAGATTTTATTTTCTTTTCTAATCAGACAAATCCAGTGTTCCTCACAGAGGACTAGCTGCATGTTATTTATGAACTTTGTAAGCTCAGCAGCAGTTTAGCAGGTAGACGCTGAAAGATTCATTTGAGATCGGAGCGAACAAATTTCCTCTCAGGCTTCACAAACACAAAAAAGCTGAGTAAGTTTGAATCAGACTTTAAAATGTGGCTCATTAGAATGAAAGCAGTTATGGAAACCTTCATCCCAGCGTGAAATCACCTGTGGCAGTTATGAGCTTGTCCAGAACAGTAGGTCAGACTGCAAACCCTTTCTAGCTGCTCTTCCACCTGTGTTTCTGCTTTTTTAATGAGGCTTCTCTGGCTCTAAGGCTGTTTGACCCTTGGGAGCAGAGAGAGATCTAGGAGTTACTGTGTGCTTTGTCAGTGTGTTTGGGAAATGCTGTATAGGACCAGCCTACAGGCTTAGCTTATGTCTGGCATTTCCCCGTGGGAAGGGAGAACCTGCAGGATAACCCAAACTGTAGCACGAAACATGAAAAACCATTTACCAACCTGTCCTGGGCTCTGTTTGCATTGTCTCCCCAGGTTGTCTCTGTGTGAGAAGGCTTTGGCTGAATATTTGGACAGGAAGAGGTTGGCCTTTCCCAGATTTTACTTCATTTCTTCTGCGGATTTATTGGATATTCTTTCCAATGGCACCAACCCACAGCTGGTAAGCCTTGTACTGCATCACCTTTGCATTTTCCAGCTGTCAGTAATGTCATGGTGGAAGATGCTGTCTTGGGACTCTCCTGTAGCTTATTCTTTCTTGAGTGCTTTTTCTCCCACCCTCACTTGGATTAATAATTCTTTCACAGCTGGCCTTCATCTGTCACCTTTGAAAGGCAACATGTGCACTGTACGTTGTCTGATCTGGACCTGGTGGTGCTCGCAGATGGCTCTGAAAGCGCTGGACAGAGTAGAGCTCTGGTTTTCATGTCATAGAAATGGACAGTGAGGTTGGAGGAAACTATCTTTCTTGAGGGTCTCAGATGAAACTTGGTGCTGGCCTTGGATCCCCAGCCTGGGATGCCACCAAACAGCATCTGCTGTTGAAAGAGCCCCAGACTGGGCATTCAAATGTGGAAGTGTCGACAACTGATGGCTTGGAGAGGTCCCTTTTTTTAGGCAGAAGAAGCATTTACTAGTCAGCCACTTCATCCTTCCCCATGTGAAGGCCTTTGGGATGTCCTGATTCTGGGGGGAGTGAGGAACACAACCTGAAGGAGGTAAGACAGCTGGTGGTCAGACAGTGGCTATGGCCAAGGCAAGCAAGTAGATCTCTTGGGTCGCCATCCGTCCCTGCTGGGTGTCTGACCGTCTGCACTGGGGTGCTGTGCCATTGGACTGGGCAGGCTTCTCCCCTCCAGGCTGGGTTTCTGGGCATGGTGTGTGAATGCCAAGTGTGGGGCAATCCCTCCAAATAAACCGTTCCTCCTGTTGGCTTTGGTGGATTGCTGGGGCATCCCATGGAGGAACTTGTGGTAACCTTAATGTTCGCTGTGCTCTTCCTCCCATTCCCCAGAGGAGTGCAGACACCTCCTATCGCCTGGCCAGCAGAGCTCGGAGGATTCAGCCCCAGGTAGTTCTGCAGATGTTTTTCCATACAGAGCATAGCAGCATTAAGGGTGCTACAGGAGGAAACCTGGCAGTGCTGTGCTCTGCTGGCCTTGTTTGGGGTGCATCGTTTATCCCGAGGGTGGGATGTAAAAGCAATCAAAACATTCACAGCAAATGGATGGAGAGTGTTGAGTGAGGAATGAGTTTCTTTTTCCATCTTTCAGTAGTGAACAATCTCACCTTTTTGAAGCTTTTCATCATTTTCAGCATTCACGTGAGCACATGAATGAGCAGGTTTGCACACGCCGTTAGAAATGCTGTTGTTTGCCGCTGACCTTTACCACTGCTTAGATCTGTTTCTGCTGCTGGGTGATTTCAGCCCGCAGAGTATCGTAAATACATAGTTGATTGATATTTAAAATGGAGAGGAAAAAAACAACACAGGAAGCAAAGAAAAGTTACAGTGTTGAAATGTTCCATGGAGTAAGGTGTTTTCTGTTATTCTAAACTATTTGCAGTAAAATCAAAGTAAATGTCAAGTAGGATCACACATGGATACGCTCTCAGCCTTTCTGGTGTAGTTTTAAAGTCTGATAATTCCTAAAGGAGGACGAAATGCACAATGATATTATCTGCTTGAACTGAGTATTGAAGTTGTATATGTATATAATATTCAGGAATATTCAGGGCTCCGGTGGCAGGGTTGCACCGAGTGCTGGAGCATGTCTGAAGCCCTGCGGACTGGCCAAGGTCTGGGAATGGGCAATGGGGATTTGTCAACAGAAACTTCTAGATGTAAGAAAAGGTTTCTATGGTTTACTTTGTCTGGGGGAAAGCTGAGTGCCCTTTGCTTCTTGGAGGGACTTAGCACCTTCCAGGATTTAGCCCTACTTGAAAGTGCGTAAGAAGACTGCTGAGCAGTGCCCACCTGCGGGACAGCTTGTGAGGAGTGTTGTAATCCTTTGTGAGGCAGTGAGGCAGAATTAAGCAGACAAGTCCACCCATCTTTCTCTGAAAGCATTAGAACACCAGGCATCACAAGCTGTTCTCGTTTCCCATTCCACCCGTGGGAGCCTGTGTCCATGTCCCCATCTCTGGCTGTCATCGAGAGAGGCAGCTCCTGCCTGGGATGGCTCTGTGAGCTGACCCTTGCTGTGCGAGCATCAGTCCCAGGAGAAGCCCACCTTTGTGGGTGATGGCGTGTGGCACATGCGGTGATTTAGTTGTGTGTTTATATGGTGATCTAGAAGAAGTGTTGGTGACCTGCTCAGGTCCCAGCAGGCAGGTGCCGATGTTGAGAGCCTGCAGCAGCGATGCCAGCTTCTCCCTGGTGGCTGTTCAAACTCAGCCAGGTGTGAACAAGACAGGAGTGAATTATTCTTTTCCTTCTGCAAGAGCACTTTTGGTCATGATGGGGGTTTTGTAGAGGGTCTGGGTTGTTGTGCTGTTTATCATGGGTCTTGGGTAGAAATAAATTCTCAATGGAGGAGAATTCAGGACTTTTCATTGACACTAAGTTGATTTCTGGGAGCGAAAAAAGCAGGAGGTTCATAGTGAAGAAAACTCTGCAGTGTGCTGAGAAGAAGATGAGATGGAGCAATGGCTAGAGACCTCTCATCACTACGTGGAGGGAAATTTGGGCTAGGAGGGCATGCAATGTTGGAATGTTTTATGTGCTTTTGCCCTGTACGGGAGATTTCCTAATAGGGAAATATGATTTACTAAGGCATGTCTGTTTTCTAAATGATGTAGAAACAGGTGGAAGTATTGGGAGAGGCAGCAAAAGGCTTGTGTTGGCAGTATCCTGGCCATGTATGAGACGATGGGGTGCTACCAAGATGTCCAAGATCACTCTTTGTGAACACGCCTGTGCCTGTGACATGTACAGTGATCTCCATTCTGCTTGTTCTGCCTCAGTCACTTTATTTATACAATTCCTTTTGCAGGTGCAACGTCATCTTTCCAAACTCTTTGACAACTTGGCCAAGATAAAATTCCAGCTGGACTCTGAGCAAAAGCCAACCAAGGTTGGCCTGGGAATGTACAGCAGAGAGGAGGAATACGTGAGCTTCAGTGAGCCCTGTGACTGCAGTGGGCAGGTGAGAGGGAAGATATTGCCTATCAAAATTGTACCGTTGGGTCTGCTCTCCTGCCCCTGGTGTGGGCATCTGTTGCCAGGATGTCGTAGAGCTTCACTGCTCTTCCTCAGTGTGTGAAAAATGGGAAAAAAGGCTGGAAAAAGTGATGTGTAATTTAACTTCCCCTTATGCCCCTTGGTGCCACTGTGGATAGGTCCCCACTAAAGTGGGGCATAGATGTCACAGTCCACAGTGAGAGAAAGGACTGTGGTCTTTTTTTAACTAGTTTTTTTATTTGGATTTTTCTAAGACATTTTGAAGGTTAGTCTTACAGATTGTTCCAAATATCCTCAGTGAGAGGATGCAGATTGCAAATAGACTAAGCTATCCCATAGTACATCTGCGTGGGTATCTTTTGAAAGAGAAGGCTTTTTTTCCTGTTTTCCAAATCTTCCTTTCACAGGATGAATTAAAGTGTGAAATTTAAGAATCAAACTAGTGCTCAGCTTATCTGTTCCTAGAGTTGCACCTTTCTCCGTGGACCTTTATAGAAAGCTAAAGGACATAATACCAGCTACTGAGCTCCCCAGAGGTGGAGCTTGCTTGCATTTAAACTGTCTTTTCAGTGAGGGCTTTGCCTGTGAAATACTAAATTCAGCAGGAAGTTCGGCAGCAGTTTTATCCTGCTGCTGGCAGATTGTGCCCAAGTCCCATGAGGGACTCTGTCATGTCCTGGAGGTGGAACGTGCCAAAACAAATTACTTATCGGTGGAGTTAATTTTGGTTCCTCCTATAGCTAGAGTTCAAGAAAAATCTACCATGTGTTCTTGGTGTCTGGAAATAAATGCTAATCCTGCAGTACCTGAATCGGCGAAATCCACCCAGTCTGAAGGAGGCTTGAGGCTTGTTTAACCCAGGAGTTGAGATGCTTGTCCCATTCCCCATCTTCCCTAATTAGCAAAGGAGATTAAGAAGAACAAATGTGTTACTGTGATCTGATCTCTTCTCCAGGTTGAGGTCTGGCTGAATTGTGTACTGGACAGCATGAGGGCTACTGTGAGAGACGAGATGACGGAAGCCGTCACGGCTTACGAGGAGAAGCCGAGGGAACAGTGGCTCTTTGACTACCCTGCCCAGGTATCTGCTGCTGCTCCTCATTCCCTCTCGGGCTGGCGTGTGGGAGAGGCAGCGCTTGGCTTCCCCTTCGGTCCTGCCCTTCCCTTCTTTTAGTAATGGCCTCTAGCTGCGGACGGGGAAGTATCTGGCCTCCACAGTGCTGTCCAGGAGGGAGGAAAGATGAGTTGTCCCTTATCCTGGCAATCTCCTGATGGAGTTTCCAGGCTGAGCTCACTGCTCTGGTTGGGGCTCCAGGAAGGACATGCTCTTGGTCGGGTTTGGGAACTCCAGGGCTTGGGCAGTGCTGGGGACACCCTGTGGGTCACGGGAATTCTGTACCCAGAGGAGCGAGAGGTGCAGCAGGAAAACAAGGTGGTGAGGGCTAAGGAGAGAAAAGAGCCCCTCAGATGCACCTCTGACAGCCTCGTGGTCTCCAGCTTTTCCTCCTCTGCTGTGTCAGGCATGTGAAAGGTGCTGATTTACTAATAAGTAGCTGCTAAACGTGTCTGCCACTGAGATGATGTTTTAAATGAGTGTCAGGGGGCAGATCCCTGTTGTCCTGTCTGCTGTGACTACTGTATGAAAAAATGCTTAATTTCATGTCACAGCTACTTCATCCTTGATCTCCCTGTGGATCAAACACTCTTGAATGCAAAGAAGCTCTGGTGTTTTCTCTGATACTGACACAGCCTGTTTCCTTAGGTGGCTCTTTCCTGCACCCAGATCTGGTGGACAACTGAGGTTGGGATCGCCTTCGCCAGGGTGGAGGAAGGCTACAAGAATGCGATGAAGGAATATCACAAGAAGCAAGTGACCCAGCTGAACACGCTCATTACCATGCTGCTTGGGCAGCTCTCCAAGGGTGACAGGCAGAAGATCATGACCATCTGCACCATCGACGTGCACGCGCGGGATGTGGTGGCAAAGATCATAGCGCAGAAGGTTTGTGTTTGCAGCTCAGCGTGGTCTCGTGCTCGGCGTTGGACCGGGGGTTACAGGAGTGACAGGCCAACCACAGGCCATTCAGATTGCTGCCTGTCTCAGTGCGAGAGACACGACTGAAGAAAGCCCCCGTAAGCCTGTTCTGTATCATTGGCCATGCAACACCCAGGGGAACGTTGTACTTGCCACAGATTCACACCAGGACTGAGTGTGGCCCTGCGTCCTGTTGCCAAATGCACGTGTTGGCGTTGTGTTGGGAGGCTGCTGGATGCAGTCTCAGTTATGGTTTTATAAAGTAAGAAAAACCATTTGGGCATTTCTTTACCTAGCGTCTTTGGTCTGGTGTGGGGCCACAGGGACTCCTTTGGGACTAATCCTGCACCTCTCCCACACTACTCCCCTGTCCCTAACACTGTGCCAAGTGTCCAGCCCTGCCAGGGGGGTGGAAAGTGCCCGGGGTGTGCTGGTCTGTGGCTCTGCCCTCATCTGTGTCCCCTCAGAGGCAGCCAGGCTGCTTGCAGGGTTTCTGGCTTCAAGGCCCAGCTGGTGAAGCAGCCCATCTGCTGGGCCTGGATGCTGGTTGTGAGAGCACTGGCTGTGGCTGTCCTTGTCCCCTGTCCCCAACCTGTTTCCATGGTTGTCTGTGGCCCCTTCCCTGTCTAGACAGCCTCTGCTCCTTCTCTCACTCTGTTTGCATGATAAGAGCCTCTTCACAGCTTGCCACTTCTTAAATCTCCTCTTCAGGAGTCTTTTGGTGCTGCTTTTTTTTCTTGGGTATTTGCTTTTTCCTCTCCCACCGATGTGGTCACTAACTTGGTTCCTCCCCTCTACTGCTGGGAGATGGGGACATGACATTTCTCACCGTGACCTTCCTCGCCCCACCTGCCTTCGCAGTGAAAATCAGTTCGTCCCTGATGAAAACTTCACTGCAGTCACCATTTTGGCACCTGAGCCCTGTGTGCCTGGCATCTCTGGCTACCCCATGACGGTGCTTGTGGGTGTGTTTGCAGGTGGACAACGCCCAGGCCTTCATTTGGCTGTCACAGCTCCGGCACAGGTGGGCAGATGAGGAGCGGCACTGCTTTGCCAACATCTGCGATGCCCAGTTCCTGTACTCCTACGAATACCTTGGCAATACCCCTCGGCTTGTGATCACTCCGCTGACCGACAGGTAAGTCCCTGGGAAACACTGCTTTGCCATGCTGTCAGAGAGACCTGCCAACCAAAGATGGATTGAGTTTGGTCACCTGCACCCTCCCGTTCTTTCTTCACATCCCAGCAATCCAGTGGCAGAGCTCCACCTCTAACCTGCTGTGTGATTTGATGGTGGTACCTTCTGGGGTACCCGTGCCTCAGATCCCAGGGATTCAGCTCACAGGTTAAGATGCTCACCCATGGGTGTCTGCCTGCACGCAGGATGTCCACACCACAGAGAGCTGGTGAGCCTAGAAAACTTTCATCATGTCTTAAAGTAGACATCTACCACTTGGTTCTGTTGTCTCAATGGGGACACCTGGGGTGACCTGAGATGCTCTATGTTGTCCCACCTGGCTTCCAACTGCCAATCTAGAAGCATGCAAGTCACCTGTGAACCTCTTGTCATATCTTTCCACCCTGTGTGACATTTCAGTGGCCAGGAGCACTCAGATGGCTCTAGTCACCCACATTTGTCAGCTGTGCCAAGCTCCCATGCATTATCAGGTTTTGTTGGCCATATTGACTACAGCTGTGTGGCTTGAACTGGGAGTATGGACATGTGGGCATCTCCCTGATGTCCGTCATCAGCATGATGGAGAAGCTTGGAGGCTTGCTGCAGTGTTGAGTGGGATCATTCATAAACCACCTGAGCAGGCTTCTGTCAGTGATAGGGAAAGGGATGCTTTGGGCTGAAGAGCACTGGGAAGCAAGAGGAAGGTCTTTCAGAAAAGCCAGCCTTGTTCCGTGCTCTCTGGGACATGCCCAATATCAGTGAGTGTTACAAGGATCCAAAGAAAGAACAACCCAGGATGTGAGGAGGTTGACAGACCCCAGTGGAAGATGATGTCTCTTGGAGAAAGCACAGCTGGGCAGAGGTGGTAATTAATGCCAAAGGGACCTTTCAGCTTACATGTGCTCTCTACTCATGTCCTGCTGTCCTGGTTTCAGCTGGGACAGAGTGAACTTTCTTCATAATAGCTAGTAAGGGGGTCTGTTTTGGGTTTGTGCTGGGGAGAAGCTGGTCACACACTGATGGGCAGAGCTGCTGCCAGGACAGTCCAGGACTTTCCAGCTTCTCTGCTGTGCCCGTGTCTGCAGGGGCAGGAGGAGCTGGGAGGGAGCACAGCCCCAGTGACCAGCCCAGGATTCCACCTTGGGTTTAGGACTGAGACCCAAACTGGCCAATGGTCTGTTCCATCCCACACACGGCATGGCCAGGATAGAGGTGAGGTTCTGTCGAGAAGTTATCTCTTTCCGAGTCAGCTTTCCCCAGGTGGTTTCTTGCTCTGGGTTGTCTCCCTCCGGGTCATCCCTCTCTCAGGGTCGTCTCGGTCTCTCAGACGCTCGGGCTCTTATCTCTGTTCTGGGATTGGGCTTTTGGGACTCTCCCTGCTCTGGCATCGTTAGCCAGGAATGGGCTGAGCCTTGGTCATCAGGTGGTGAGCAGTGTCACTGTGTATTAGTATATATTGCTATTATTACCGTTATTATTATTTTCAGTATTACTGTAGTTTAGTTATTAAATTGTTCTTATCTCAACCGATGTGTCTCTTTTCTCTTCACCCCTTTAATTCTCTCCTGCTGAGGCAGGCTCTCCTGAGTGCATTGCCCTGGTGGTATTCCTCTGCAGCCTGACAGTGATTTCTTGGACCAAGTCTCAGTCTCTTTGCTTTTTTCCTCCTGTTAAAGGTGTTACATCACTCTGACCCAGTCACTGCACCTGACCATGAGCGGAGCGCCTGCGGGCCCTGCAGGCACTGGCAAGACAGAGACTACGAAAGATTTGGGGCGAGCCCTGGGCATCATGGTGTATGTGTTTAACTGCTCTGAGCAGATGGACTACAAGGTACTGCTCCCACCTCAGCCACAGTGCCGTCATGGGGGGCTGGAGATGCTTAGGGTCCCAGGAAATGTAAGGATGGGGAGTAATCCAGCTGAGATCATAGAATCACAGGATGGTTTGGGTTGGAAGGGACCTTAAAGCCCATCCAGTCCCACCCCCTGCCATGGGCAGGGACACCTCCCACCAGCCCAGGTTGCCCAAAGCCTCATCCAGCCTGGCCTTGAACCCCTCCAGGGATGGGGCATCCACAGCTTCTCTGGGCACCCTGGGCCACTGCCTCACTCCCCGCACAGGAAAACATTTCTTCCTCAGATCTTATCTCCATCTCCCCTCTTTTAGCTTAAAACTTGGATCACTTGGATCCATCACCTCTCCTCAAATCTCTGTTACGTTTTTCTCTGCTGGACACCTTTTTCTCCTCCTTTTTCTTCTCCAAGACTTCCACAATGTTCTTCAGGAGGCAGAGACCCGAATTGTCCTCTCTGCCTCCTTACGCTTTTCCTTTCCCTTCCAGAGTTAAATTCCGTGTGAAATACTTCAAAAATTTTGTCCTGTTCCGTTGAGACTGGGGCTGTGCTGATAGTTCGACCCTGGTTGTTCCTCCTTGGCCAGCTCGCAGGCTGACAGACCCTGGCATGGGACAGGACATGTTCTGGATTCCTCAGGATCCTCTGCCAGAACAGGGCCAAAGCGTGCTGAACCCTGAGCTGCCGCAGATCGCTGAATTGTTAGCCTGAGTCTTGCTCTCTGCCAGTCTGGCACGGTACAGTGGTTTTGGTAGCCTCACATCATATTTTATTCAGCTTATGGGCTCTCCCAGGAAGCGGGGCTGTCAGTAATTCAGCGCAGGTGACCTTTAAATGAAACGAGTGCACAGACACATCCAGAAAGTGCAATTAGCAAATCAAGTGGCAAACTGTGCGGAGCTATAAATATTATAATTGAGTTGTGCATGCTGTTTCCATGCACTTTTCTAAATACCCACAATAGACTGTAAATTGCTATAAATAAACAGGCTGGGAAATAAAATCCATTTTTTGCTGGAGTTGATTCCATTTGTGATTTAATTCTTGTAATTTTTTTTTTTTTTTCCAGTCTTGTGGGAATATTTACAAAGGTCTTTCCCAGACGGGAGCCTGGGGCTGTTTTGATGAATTTAACAGGATCTCGGTTGAGGTTCTTTCTGTGGTTGCTGTACAGGTAAGTGGAGAAATGCTCGTAAATAAATACAAACAAGGCAGAGTCATGCTGCAGCCTTTGGAGCGAGGGTAAACATGGAATGTGCGTGTTGCTGGTTTCAGTTCTGTGTGTAGGGAGGTGAGGGATTATATCCCAAGATTAATCACACGAGTATCACAGCACTGACAAAACGTAGCGGTTATGAACTGCAAACATTTTTGTTACTTCTTTTCTTCTGCCAGTTACAATATTTGTGTTGAGGTGATTCTTTGTAGCATCTTTTCCCACATCAGTATCCGCCACGGCTCTGTACCGTTTCCTTCTAAAGAAGACCCTCATCTCATCAGTGTGTTGTGAGATAATTGCAGCGCATCAGTTTAAGGAGGAGAGCTGCCTTGACTTACAGCTACTCAGCCTGCCATATAGGGAATAATTTCCTGAAGGGGAAGGGTGGTGTTTGGGGCAGATCCATGGATTTTGGGGGGTTACTTACTGCCTCCAGCCAGGCACAGGTTGTGTGTTGTATTCAGTAAGGATCAATACCTTCAAGATTAATTTTCTTAGTGCTTACCTGTCACCAAGACTGTGCAGCGTTCTCTCCTTCCTTCTCTTTTCCTGTGGCTGTGCGTTTAATTCCAGTGTCTGTAATGAGAGCTCTGCGAAGTGGCTTTGAAGGGCATTAGGCGTAATTCCGAGGAGGAATGCGTGCAGCCCCGTGGGTTTCAGGATGTGGGGCTCCTGAAAGCCCGTGTCAGCTGTGTGGCACACGGTCAGGGGAACCTGCAGCAGACCTGCAGCCCTTGCTTATGTGCTCTCCTAGGATGCCCTGACAGCGTGGGATTAAAGCTAGGAGAGAGTTATTTGAGCCATGCCTAGCTATGCATAGGTGTTTTCCCTGTAGAATGATTTCTCGTCTCTTCTGTAGTTTAACCATTCCGTGCATTTTATCGGTGAGTCTCGTGTGAAGCACAGCAGCAGCTCTTGGAGAAGGGCTGGAAAGGACACTGCCCTCCCCATCATGCCATAGAGTCCTCTTCTGCTTATGTATCGTCTGGCACTTTGCCTCCTCCTTCCCTTCCTCTTGCTGGCCTATGAGGAAATCCAGAATTGTTTTATGCAGAGGAAAGGTCAGCAGGAGGAGAGGTGTTCCGTGCCCGGGTCTGCACCCCAGCGCATGGTGAGGGAACACCTAGGGTCAGCGCTGCGGAGTTGAACCCCCCTGGCAGGGGCTGGAATTGGGGACAGCCCAGGTGTAACCGCAGGCAGCGGGATGAGAGCAGACCCCGCTCCCTCTTCTGGCCCTTGCTGTGTCTGGATGTTGTCTAGATCCTAAATCTCATGGGTATCCCCTGGGAACACCAGGTAAGCCCAGCTGCCAGGGGAGTTTGAGAGGAGGGTGGCTGCTCGACTGCACTGTCTGGGCTGAGACAACTCTGACATGGGCAGAACTGAAAATTTTGTGCCTTGGAGGACTTCAGTGCTGAAAACTGAGGTGCCAAAGTATCTAAGGTCTTCTGGAGCCAATTGTCAGCTGAGTGCAGGTTTTAGGATCCTGATGTCTGAGGCGCTAGGTCCCCTTTTGGGTTCGGTATTACAGAAAGATCTAGAGCTCAGAAGTTTCTATACTTTTGTAAATGTTTCCATCAAAGATGTTGTTCTGAACCCCTCCATGAACTCCTCACTCTTCTCATCTCTCTTTCACTCATAATTGGTACCTTACTTGATGTCCCAAAGAAGCCCCAGGCAGGTACAGGAGTTTCTGTATCGTTCCCTCTCAATCTCTCTTCCGTCAGGTTCTAGTTTAAAGTTGTCATTGAAAAAAGTCTTTGAGGATCTTAAAATAAAAAAAGGAAGCTGAACAAAAGGAGCCCAGATATGACTCAACTGCTAATGGTTCCCTCGCTCCTGGCTGGAGCGCGGCATCTGAAGAAAGCGGCGCGGCTGTCATTCCATCATCGTGTCTCCTGGCTGCTATTAGGAATGTAACCATGGCGATGTTTAATTGGCTGTCTTAGTCATGCAGCTAATGTCGATATGGTTCCTTACAGAGAAAAATTCGATTAATTGCTTAACTTTAAGATGGCAAACAGCAATAAGGTTAGAGTAGTGAGTAAAGCGAGATTTCTCCCTCGCTGCAGTGCTGTTTGCAGAGAGGTGAGATCGCTTCCATAAACTTGCTCTCTTTGGAAGGTGAGGAATGGGAAGGACAAAGCTGCAATCAGACAAATATAAAAAACAATATAGTATTAGTGAGTGAGGGTGGCAGGGGAGGTTTTACAGCTTCTGCCTTGTGGTTGTGGTTTGAAATGAAACATCTGATGTTCCAAAATCTTTCAAAGCAATATCAAGTGATCAGTTCAAAGTTGTGCTGAGGCCGAGTTTAATGGGAAGCGCTGCTCCTTGGCTGGGTTAGTCAAGGAGCAGAGCAGGTACAGGAGGGCTTTGGGATGTCATGAAGAGCAATGGTGTGAAGATGGGAGGATGGAATCAGGGGCCCATATTGTGTCAGACTCTTGGGAGTGCCTTCGGGTGTTGGCTGTGTTGTGGATGCCTGGCCAGCCCTGCATCTCGTCTCACGCATCTGGCCTCCTGCTGGGTTTGAGTGTTCAAAGAGATGATTTAGCCTTTGGTGGGGTTTTTTGCTGTGAGATGTGCTGAGAAGTGTCCCACAGCTGATGTCAAAAGCCAAGGTGAGATGCAGGCAATGTTTGGGGCGGTTCCTGCTCCCAAGTTGCTCTTCCTGACCCACGTCCATCATTGTCTTACAGAGCAAAGGTGCAAATTCTTGCAACTCCTTTGCACTTTGACTGCTCAGTCTCTTCAGCTCTCTTTTCTGCTTTGTCAGAGTTTGATTGTGATGGGAGATTGATATTGCCATACGGATTTACTCCAAACAGTGTACAATGCTTTATATGGTCAGCAAAAAACCAAAACAGCGATAAGCCCCATTTGTCATGGGGCCAAGCATAAGGAAGGCAGCACTGTTGGCTGATGTCTTTTTCATAACTGAACACCAACACTGTAATACTGTCTTGGTGTCTAGGTGAAGAGTGTGCAGGATGCAATACGGGAGAAGAAGAAATCCTTCAACTTTCTTGGAGAAGACATTAACTTAGTACCCTCAGTAGGCATTTTCATCACCATGAACCCTGGTTACGCAGGGCGAACGGAGCTACCTGAGAATTTAAAAGCTCTCTTCAGGTGAGTCCAGGACAGGGTTTGTGACCTGAATTAGAAGACTGGCAGCAGTTGTCTTTTGGAACATCCAGGCTCGACTTAATTTCTTGGGGGAATTCACTGGTATTGGGGATTTGCAGATAGTTTCTGCCTTGCACAGCAAGTGTGGGGCTGGGAGTGCCCAGGCAGGGCAACGGATTCCTTGCGATGGGAAAGGCAGAGGGGGACCTGGCTCATAGGAGAAGAACTGGAAGATAAAGCTGTAAATCCACTGCTCCTAAGACCTGTAGTCAAGAAATACTTGTTCTGCAATCTCTTCTTGCCTGTCTGTTTAGGCCATGCGCGATGGTTGTGCCAGACTTTGAGCTGATCTGTGAAATTATGTTGGTGGCCGAGGGGTTCATCGAGGCCCGGGCGTTAGCCAGGAAGTTCATTACCCTGTACCAGCTCTGCAAAGAGCTCCTCTCCAAGCAGGTGAGCCCACTCCTGTGGCTGGGTGGTACAACGAAGCCTCTTGATCTCCAAAATCAGCAGAAACACAGCACTCTGCTGCTCTGCTCCATGGCTAAGTCTTCACAGCTTTTACTGAATGACTGCTTTGTACTAGCTCCTGGGAGAAGAGAAGGTTTGTGATCATCAGAGCAATGAGATTTTCAGACTGCTTTAGTGGAGGACCTGCAGAGACAAAAGCTCTTGACCAGCTGCATTAATGGGAGAGATCTTTCAGTGGGCTCAGATGACACCATGTTTGGGGTGGTATCCAGTGAGCCTTTGCTTTCCAGTCTCAGTTCCTGTCGATTCTCCTGCCTGCAAGAGGTTTATGATGTCTGTCCCTCTGAGTTCAGCCTAACGCTTCCAGGTCTCGGCAGGTGTTGACCAAGTAGAGTCACTTTTGGTGCAAAGCAAAGCAGATTGTTCCTTCTTATCACTTGTGTAGATCAAAGCTGGGTCCAGAGAAGAGATGAATCAAGACTCCAGATTGAAAACCTGATCTTGGCTGTGCCAGAATGAGCCTGGATAGGAGCTGTCTCGTCACAGAAACTTTGTGCTCTGTCTTGGAGGTCTTGGTGGATGCCATGACCTCCTACACAGAGGAGTCAGCTGTTGAGCTGTGCTCTGGAGGATGTTAACAGAGTGGAAATATAAAGAGTTGTTTGTTGGCTTGAGAGTTCCTCTCATGCCTTTTTGGGGTCCTTTTTCAGCAGTGTCTTCACTGGCCCCTGCTTGGTGGACTGCCCCTGGGACCAAGCGTGCTGGTAATCTTGTGATGGGCAGGATGGAGAAACTTGGGTGTTTGGGGCCTCATCATGGACTAACAAACCTTCCACCCTGGGAGCTCCTGCAGATCCAGGGGTCCAGCTGGCCTTGCTTTAGCTGCTTTAAAATTTAGGTCAAACAAATTGCTTAGGTCTCCAGAGTCCTACTGCTGTCTTACTGCCAACTGTGAGCCCACGTGATGGTATAAACAGCTGAATTATTTGACTTTTTAATACTGTCCCTGATGGGAATCTTACCTACTGAAATGAAAATCGGGTAACTCAGGCTGGTGGAGGTCTCTGGGCACAATGCTAATAACAG
The DNA here is from genome assembly GCF_000699245.1 of Pterocles gutturalis. Classification (NCBI taxonomy): domain Eukaryota; kingdom Metazoa; phylum Chordata; class Aves; order Pterocliformes; family Pteroclidae; genus Pterocles; species Pterocles gutturalis. The sequence goes on from NW_010111203.1 coordinate 38,319, forward strand.
CTTTGGATGTATTTCCATTGCTGGCTTGTCTGGCAGTTTGGAGATGCTGGTTCTTCACCCTGCGTGGTAATGTACGGTCTAAGCATAAGCTCACCCTTCCTTTTTCTCTTCCTCTCCTGTAGGATCACTACGACTGGGGCTTGCGTGCCATCAAGTCTGTGCTAGTTGTTGCCGGCTCCCTCAAGCGAGATGACCCAGAGCGACCTGAAGACCAGGTTCTGATGCGCTCCCTTCGTGACTTTAATATCCCCAAGATTGTGACCGATGATGTGCCAGTGTTCATGGGGCTGATTGGGGATCTTTTCCCTGCGCTGGATGTGCCTCGGAAGCGTGACCTGAATTTTGAGTCGTTTGTGAGGCAGGCTGTGCTGGACCTCCGGCTGCAGGCTGAGGACAACTTTGTGCTCAAAGTAAGACCAAGCAGTGATCTTCTGCTGTGCCTACATCATTATCAGATCATTTGGGTTTCCCCAGCTGTGTACAAAGAGGGCTCTGCACGATATTCCCCTTGCAGGCAGACCTTGGTGGAGGACAGTCGGCTGTGCTGGGTCTGAGACAGTCACACCTGCCCCTAAAGCCAGTCTCTGAGTTTACAAAGGGACTAACTTATGTAGGCTCATGGAAGTGTGGCCTCTGGAGAGCACAGCCTCATTGACTGATGGCTGTCAGATGTAAATAGCACTGGGGGTCTGTCTGCAGGCTGAGGATTTCCCCCATCATGATTAGAGTGGCTAGACCAAACTCAGTGTCAAGTCCATTTGTGTCTCTGGGTCACATCTTTCTAAAGAAGAACCCTGATGAGACTGACTTTGTAGATCTGAACTTCAGTCTGGCACCTTTGTCTAAAATTTGGGAGTGTTTTTTCTCAGGTGGTGCAGCTGGAGGAGCTCCTGATGGTCCGACACTCTGTCTTCGTGGTGGGTAACGCAGGCACGGGCAAGTCTCAGGTGTTGAGATCCCTGAACAAGACCTACCAGATAATGAAGCGACGTCCTGTCTGGACAGACCTCAACCCCAAGGCGGTCACCAACGATGAGCTTTTTGGCATCATTAACCCAGCAACAAGAGAATGGAAAGATGGTAAATGTCTTTTCATGCCTGAAGCTGTAGATAAAGAAGGGTATTTTTAATGAGTGTCCTGCGCAGCGGCAGGATGACTGGTTCTTTGTATGCGGGTCTGAAAGCCCAGGCGCTTGGCTGCTGCTCGCAGCCACCTGGCAGTTTGTTGTTGAAAGGATAAATAAGATGTTTTAGCTTTTTGATCTTCAAATGGGAAGTATAGCATAAACCCACTTTATCCTATTGCTCTAAGAACAGTTATCCCATCCATTAATACCAACACTTACCAGTTCCTAAATGGGGCAGGCAGTGTTTTGGGGTTGACTGGAGCAGTGATGGCAGAGAGTTCACTCCTGCCCTACGGTGTGTGCTGAGGCCCCCCCCAAAATCTGCCATCCCCAGGTTTCTGTTGCTGGTAACAGACACATGCAGCAGCCTTAATTTTTCCGCTTAATATTGCTGCCCGATCGCTGTCGTACAGCAGCATTTGCCAGTCTGTTGGTTCTGATTACTCCTGAGGAAAATAAGATGAGCGTTTAAAACTTGCTGAAAGATTACAGAAATCTGGAGTGAAAATGTTCAGTTGTGACTAATACGTAAAAGCAGCTTTGATTTACGTGTGTGGCTGGGTTGGGAGGTGTGGGGGAGGTAAGGGAAGACGTTGCCATAAATCATCCTCGGCCAGAAATCCGCCAGGAGATGAGCTGCCACCCACCTCCCCTGACCCCTGCCACCGACCCCTCCTGACCTCCTGCTCTGCTCCAGTGCCAAGGTTAATTTCTTTTTAATTGTAATTAGGGACCCTAAATCAAAGTGACAGAGGGGAGTGCGAGACACAGCCTGAGCTCTGCAGCCGGGCTGCGCAGTGACGGCAGATCGAGGGCTGCGGTGGCACTGAATGGCAGGAGGGACCCTTTACGGGTGCCTGTCCAGCGATTTCTAGCCTGTGATGTTTCAAGGGAGCTTAGGGGGCTCCTCCCTGAGGTTTCAAGGCAGATATTTTCTGCATTAACCATTCCTGAAAATTTTGTTTCTTGTTGTCAAAGCCCAGCAAGGCAACCTTCCCCACAGCTCAGCAAGCCAGGATGTGCTCCCTCTGGGATCAGCCCCTGCTCTTCCTCTTCCCATTTTCACCCTGCCACTCCTTTCGTTACCAGGAGTTGAAGAGGTTATATGTGTTAGGTGGTGAAAGGTCCCGCAAGGGAATCCTAAAAGTGCTCTTTGTAGAACTAAAGACTGTGTTGAAAACCCCAAGAGCACTGTGTGGTGTGGATGCGCAGGGTTAGCAGAGAGGCACTTTTCTCCCCGCTGCTGTCGTGGCGTGTACGGGGGAAGCATCGATGCTCTGAGACAGCAGCTCTTTCTGATAGTACCGATGCTGGAGTGGTTTCCAAGGCATGTGTCCAACATGTGAGGAACTGAGTCAAGGCAGAGCCAGGGAAGTGTTGTTTTGGTTTTCTTTTTTTTTTTTTTTTTGACCCAATCTCAGAATCGCCGTTCCAGGCGAGCCGTTCTGCATTTCTTGTGCGCAAGCTTTGTCTTCGGTCATATAATGGCATTAGCTGTTCCTGGTCTGGATCACAAAGAAATAGCTTGTCCTGAAGAAAAACAAAACAAAACAAGTGTGCTTGTCACAATTCACCAGAAGAGAGGCTTTTAAAATGTTTGCCTGATGTGTTTTCATGAAGACCCGTGTCTCCCTAGGTATTTTCACGTGTAGAGGAGAGCGATAGTTTTGTGGAGTTTTCATTTGCTCTGCAGTACTGCTGCTCTATTCCCAGCCTTCTTGGTCTCCTTAACATTCATTATTTACTCCCCTCGAGACACTGTATCCTCTCTGTCTCCTTGATTTTACTGACATTTTGTTCTGTCATTCAATGTCATTCCGTGCTTGTTCTCCCCTCAATCTCGCTAAAGCCGTGACCCAGCGTTTAATGCATCTTGATTTCCCTGATACACTTAGAGCCACAAAAAAAAAAAAAAAAAAAAAAAGAATTTCTGAGGCATATTCAGGTGGTTTTCTCTGCATTGTGTGTAATTCATGCCTTCTTTTGCCTCTGAGTATCTGCTCTTCACTTTTCTTATCCCTTATGATTCTCGGTGGGAATGAAGCTCATGTGTAGATCTGCAGTCATTTCCAGTGGTGGTAACTGATAATGGGGTTTTTTTTCATCAAAGCAGACTAGACCCATATCGTGATATAGTGATATTTATGTACCGATGCATAGAGCTTAGAGTGCTTAGGCGGAAAGGATTACTTAGGATAATTTTTAGGAAGTTGCTGGAGAAAACTCTTAGAGCAGGTGTCAACTTCAGTGTTCACCAACATTTTCCTGTCACCCTCCCAGGACTGTTCTCATCAATCATGCGAGAGCTGGCCAACATCGCACATGATGGTCCCAAGTGGGTGGTACTAGATGGAGATATTGATCCAATGTGGATTGAGTCTCTTAATACCGTGATGGATGATAATAAGGTAATGAATATACGTTAAAGCAGCAGGTATTCTTTGACTGCATGGCATGACTCAGGCTGGGAGAAATGCAGATGCTGAGATAACACCTCCTAGAATAATGCAATTGGGTTTCTTCATATACACTAAACAATATTGCGTGAAGAAAATGGTGCATGAGGGAAACACCTCAAAGCATGTTTTCATTGGAATTTCTCTTTCCTGGAGAGTTGGGCTCATGAGTAACCACAGGTGTCCTGATCATAACTTCAAGCCCTTTAAAAATAGAGGGGGGGTCATAAGCCTACCCCCTTTTTCCCCACCTTAAGGGAGTGCTGTTCATTCTGGGTCATGGAAGAGGGAGGGGATTGTTCTACCACCCGCTAGAAATCAGGTGCTTTGCCTTGGGGAACTGGGCTGACAGCAACCAAGCCTTTTAGTGTGAAGTCCTGAATGCTTTTTGTTCCTATTCCTGGTGGAGATGCTAGTCTGTCTGTCTGCTACATGCAGGTGCTGACCCTGGCAAGCAACGAGAGAATCCCTCTGAACCCAACGATGCGGCTGGTCTTTGAGATCAGCCACCTGCGCACAGCCACCCCAGCGACTGTGTCCAGAGCAGGTGAGTCCTGGCTGAGCTTCACACTGGGATTTTATGCAGATCAAGTAGGATCTAGTGCCATCAACCAGTCTTTTGTTGGACAACTTGGTTCCTGTTGAAAGTACCCAACCTGGGATCACAGCTGCCTTTGGGGGACAGGGTCGGTTCCTGAAGCACATGGACAAACTGAGGATCCCGACCCCAAATCCATATCTGGAGCTGATGTCATCTTGGAGGCTTACCCAGAGCTCTCTGGCTGTTGCTGTGTGATCACAGCTGCAACGTTGCTGAGGTGCCAAGTCCTGCATGGACTTGATGAGGAGAGGGATGGTCCCTGTCCCAAAGAGCTCCTGATCTTCTGGAGAAGTGCTTGAGGTATGGGAGGAGGGAATGAAGGTGTCCTCTGGTCTTACACAAGGGGAAATGGGGCCCAGAGCAATAACATGACTTGGGCAAGACCATGTTCTGAATTTGGGGCAGAGCCAGGAGAGGCGTCCTGGTTTCCTGAGTTAAGTCTCTTCACTGTTAATGTTTGTACTCCGCAGTGGGGCAGGAGGAGGGGGCAGGTAATGGGGCACCCAGGTGTATTTGACAGGGTTTTGGTTGTGTGAAAGTAGCTGAGAAATTCTGCTGGGGGAAAGGAATAGTCTCTGCGGTGTGCTTACTATCTGTTCTCCCTTACCCTGGGCCTAAAGGGATCCTGTACATCAACCCATCGGATCTGGGCTGGAATCCCCCGGTGAGCAGCTGGATCGACAGGCGAGAGATCCAGTCTGAAAGAGCCAACCTGACCATTTTGTTTGATAAGTACCTGCCCGTTTGCCTGGACACCCTGAGAACAAGGTACCATCTGCAGAGCGGTTGTATCTCTGCTGGCGAGTGCAGGGGGACACTCACTGTGTGCCAGGCCAGCTGTGCTGGGGTGGTGCGGTGCTGTGCTGGGGTGGTGCTGCACGGGGTCCTCCTGAGCATCCTTGGCTTGAGCTCAGAGAAACAACAGGGTGAGGCGGGGGAGCTGACCCTCCTGCCCATCCTGTGTTAGTCAGATCTGGTTTTTGTCTGGTTTTGATTTGATTGTTCCTGTATTTCTTGTACCAGTTCTCTGTCTCTTGGAAAGTAAACCCAGGAGATCCTGAAGAGAAAGTTTTTGAGTCTCCTGATGTAGTAGGCTAGACCTGCATTATTTTTCAGTAGAACAGATTCCACACCACTGCTGAAGGAGTGAAGTTTTCAGTACGCAGCATGGAAGGTGGAGAGAACAGATCCCCTTTTTTCCTCTCCCCACTTCTTTTTCTGCCCCTCAGTGATGAGAAGGAAGTTGGTGTTTGTGGGAGAGGGTGGGATTGCTCTACCAGCAGTTCTCTTTTGAATTTCTTTCCTGATGCATTTGAACAAAATGAAGTCAGTCGGTGATGGTATCTAGCCTGGGCGCATTTCGTGGTTGGACACCAATCCGATGAGCATGAAGAACCTGGATATTTGGAAGGGTCCTGGTGCTTCTTGGCTTGAGTTGTTTCCTTTAAAGCAGTGCCCCCAGAGAAGTTGTGTGGTTCTTGCTTATCACCATGGGAAGCAACCCTCTTACTCGTACTGTGGTGAGGACTTGCCAAAGCAGAGTTCCAATAAGCCTGAGTCTCCTATCCTCTGCTCGCTTCCTATAGTGTACCTTCATTAAAAAAAAAAAAAAATAATCAATGTACAATTGAGCATGGGGATGTGTCAGAAGGGGCTGCATTAGTGAAAGCCACGGTTTTTGGAAGCGGGCGTTGGGCATCTTACTGGGGAGCTGCTCCCTCAGGGACCGGGCTGGTTATAGCTGTTGGCAGCAAAGTCCATTGGACATTTCCCATTCTATTTGCTGAACATTGTGTCAGACCGTGAAATCCATGGGATTAGCTGCAGGCAACTCTGAGCTGAGTATTTTGGTAGCTTGCTTGATTCAGAAATTGTAGAACCAGCCTTTCAAATAGCTATAATTACTTTATGGAGGACTTCAGTGCTGCTACAATATTAGTTTGGAATTCTGTAAGCGTAGCTTAAATGAATGTAAAACGGCAAGATGAAAGGGTTTATTTTATTACTCCTCTATTTGACCGCTTTTGAACTCATCGTGTTCGCAGGAAGTCATTGCCTTTAGCAAGTCTTCCATTTTACTTCTTTCAAGAGGATCAAAGTTTTAAAATGCTTGAAACTTCTGATTACTGTTATTACTTGTATATATGCCGGTGCCAGCAGGTCCGACGGAGGGAATGGGTGTTCTCTTTATTGCCGTACCTGGGAATAAGGCACGCACTGCTGACAAGTAAAATGCTAATATTCTGACGCCGTACCTGGGAATAAGACACACGCTGCTGACAAGTAAAATGCTAATATTCTGAAAAAGCATTTCCAGGCTTGTCTTCCAGGGTTGTGAGAGACTGTGTTGCTGGACCCAATTGTGTTTCCTGTACTTTCAATTTCCATCCCTTAGATTTAAGAAGATTATTCCCATTCCCGAGCAGAGTATGGTTCAGATGCTGTGCTACCTCCTCGAATGCCTCCTGACCAAGGAGAACACACCTCCTGACTGTCCCAAGGAGCTTTATGAACTTTACTTTGTCTTCGCTGCTGTCTGGGCCTTTGGTGGATCAATGTTTCAAGACCAGGTAAGAGGGAAGATGCTGCTTCAGAATCTTTTACACAGGCTTTTTTTTTTCTTTCTCCTTTTTTTTTCTTTTTTTCTAATACTTTACAAAACATCGCGCCATACCAGTAATGGTGTTTCTAATACTTTCCAAAACATCGCGCCATACCAGTAATGGTGTTTTCCCTGGGCTCTCATATAGGTGATAATAAACTAGAAACCTGAACGCAACAGCTCCTTTTGTGAAAGGCCTCCTTATCCAGGGTGTAATACCACAGGAGAAAGGCTGAGGGGCCGAGTGATAAAGGCGGAGGGAGGTTTGCTTATGGAGATACATTTCACCACAGGAGAAAGGCTGAGGAGCCGAGTGATAAAGGTGGAGGGAGGTTTGCTTATGGAGATACATTTCACTGGGGAGAAACATGAGGTGAATTTGTAGAGGCCTGTGGATGTGCATAATGTGATCAAATCAAGACTGACTTATCGGATTAAAGTATCAGTGGAGCAGTCTCTCAGGCATCTGGCTGCACGGGTAGATGTTGTGTATAACACAAACCAGACGGTGCTTTGTCACCACTGGCTTTTGTGAAACGTAGGTGGATGTTGAGAATTGTCTGTCCTCGACTTCTGATAGCAGTAGGTAAGAAGGAGGTGTGGTGAGCAGGGCAGGATGGGCTTTGGGGATTGTGTGCTTCCACTGTAGTGGAAGTAGCCAGGGGCTCTGCTCTTTGAAATACTCTTAGCTGGGAGCGTGGTTGGAGCTGATGTAGGCACTCAGCTTGACTCCCCCTGGGCAGGCAGCTGCTGGGTGGGCTCTGGCATGAGCCACTGGGCTCAGTCTGGCCGTTGGTGGATGGATGTCCACACCCCAGGCTGCTGTGCTGGAGGGCACAATCTAGAGACCAAGATCTTCTGGGGCCAGGAGGATTAATCAGCTTGTGGATCACTAATGTTGTCTCTGACATTCCATGTGCACTCGTGTCCAAGAGGCAGAGGACGGCAGGGCACTGCTCTCCGCGCTGTTTCCCACAGTACGTCTGTTCCATCGATTCATTGCAGCATCAGCCTCTGAATCCATCGCCTTGCGTTAGACAAGGTGGCTGTGATCTCTTGCGCGGTGATATTATTATACGACTGGGTTTTCTCAAGGTCAGCATTTGATACTACACGTTTTCAGCCCCCTTTCAGGTCCTGGTCCTTAGAACATGAGAGAAGCACAGACATTTCCAGCTGGGCTGAAACACGGCTGCTGTGGTGGGAGCTGTAGCACGTGAACAACAGGGATCTCGGGAAGGATCTTCTCCAGAGCTGCCTGGGGGGGAGCAGGGCTGTGCTGCTGCCCCTGACCCCCCTGTCCCCTGTGTCTCCCCAGTGTCTGGTGCCCAGGAGAAATGGACATTTCCTTTCACCCCAGCGCTCCGTTCCGCCCCATTTCCCGGCCGCGTGGCTCAGCTCGGCACAGCAGGGCTGTCTCCTGATTTCCAAGTAATTGGAAAAGCTGCTGCTGTTTTATAGCTTCCAACTGTTAACGGCAATAATGGACAAGAAGACAGCGGGCTGCGTGTCAGAGCCCTGCTGCCAGCGCTGCCGACACTGGGGCCACCCTTGGCTCCGTTCCGTGGTTTCATGACAGTGTTTGCGGGATGGCTTCCCACCCTCTGTTGGCGTCACTGTGTCCAGATTGACGTCTGTACGAGCTGGAGATTTCTAATGTGACCAGTTCAGAGGCAGGCAGGAAAAACCCGAAGTACTTGTAGAGCGGTCTAAGAGAATTTGTGGCACCTGAAGGCCTAGATTTTGAGTACCGGGTTTTCAGCAAGTGGCACGAGGACATGGAGTAGTGCAAACCCTGTGGGTCGAAGTATCTTGGGCACCTGCTGGAGCTGCTTGCTCTGGTTCTGCCCAGTCCCTCTTGGGTGGTTGCGTCTTCTGGTCTGAGGATACCTCATCCTCAGGTCTAAAGCATGTCATTGGGATGTGTGGGTCTGCCCAGTGACAGGACACCGCTGTCAAGTGCTCAGAGAGCCATATCTGGTCTCTGGTGGGCTGGTGTCAAGCTCAGTGTTGTCTGGAGTATGTGGGAGGTCTCTCCACGGACCTGACCCCAGGGATCCTTCCCCAGTTCAGGTGGAGGCACTGCCAGGGGCTGCTCAAGTGCTCACTTAGTCCTCTTCGTGTTTTTTCCATGTACCTCAATGCTAGACCAACGTCTGCTGGTCTCTTCACATTTGCTTTGTGCCAAGGAGCAGATACGTCAGGAAGTGAAGAACAGCACAGCTCAAGCTCAGCCTAGTGCTCACTTGGTGCCATCATGTCGCGTGGCCATTGAATGCCCTGTGCGAGACCCGCTTTCTTGGTCCTTGTAGAGGACTTCGCCCTCCATTTCCTATGTGCCAACTGGGAAACAGCAGCCTCCCATTGCTGAAAGGGGGCTACAGGAGAGATGGGGGGGCTCTGGATCAGGGGGTGCAGGGACAGGATGAGGGCGATCAGTTTGAAGCTGAAAGAGGGGAGATGGAGATGAGATGTGAGGAAGAAATGTTTTCCTGTGCGGGGGGTGAGGCAGTGGCCCAGGGTGCCCAGAGAAGCTGTGGATGCCCCATCCCTGGAGGGGTTCAAGGCCAGGCTGGATGAGGCTTTGAGCAACCTGGGCTGGTGGGAGGTGTCCCTGCCCAGGGCAGGGGGTGGCACTGGATGATCTTGAAGGTCCCTGCTAACCCAAACCATTCTGCGATTCTAAATACTCAGCTGTAGTAGGATGACTTAATAAAACCCACAACAAAGCCTAGGAAGCACTGCTTGTCCTTGGTTCTGCTGTACAAGCTGCTGTCTCATTACAGGAGCTTACAGCCCCTCGAGCAATTCGGCTGGAGCGCAGTCATGTGGCTGGTGGACACTGTGGTCCCCGTGGAGCAGCAGAGTCAGTCCCTGGCATCGCAGGCTTTGCTGGGCTGCTGCACGGGCACAGCACCCCTTGGGAGGTTGGACTTTGAGGCTGGACTTGTGCATCTCTGCTTGCAGTGCTCTGTAAATGTCAGAGCCGAGCGTGCAAGAGGATACAGCAGTCCGAGCGAGGGGAAGCCTGGTGAAAAATGATCCAATATGAAATCTGTTTATTGCTCTCCATTGAAGGTGCCCTTCACACTGACCTTTTGCTGCTGAAATGTCAGGAGAAGGAGTCTGGGCGGCTTCCCACTACTCTGCCTTTGTTGGTGGGTAGCGGGGTCCCTGTATGAGAACAGATGATAGATTTGCCATTTCTAGGCTCTGAAATTAGGGGAAATCCATATGGGGTTTTTATTATGGAAGCAGTTTGAGTTTGATATTGTTCTGGCAATGGAGCTGGGGCTGGAGCAGCTCTGCTGAAGTGCTTGGCTGGGGGGGCGGGCAGCCTGTCACAATGCAGCTGTGGGCAGTTTGCCTGTGCGGGGGTAAGGGCACCCTCGTGAGAAAGCTTTTAGCAGCGATGCACGTCCCCTCTCCACTGCAGGCTACTCTGCTGCCAGCGCCGAGGAGTTATAACAACAGGAGAACGGAGAATTACAGTTATTCCGCCTCTCTGAATAGCACGAGACTGCAAAATTGTGGACACTAATAATGCGTTTTTCAGATCCTCTGGTCTTTTGATGGATGGTGGCTCAGGAGGCTTTACAGAGGACACTCGGTTCGGTCCATCTTCAAGCTCAGGTTTCCTGATGGAAGCTTCACAGTCTCTGGGCAACATGGTGGTGGTCCTGCCTGTGAAAGCACGTTGAATGGCTATGGGGAGGAGACCCGCAGATGCCCCAGGAAGAAACTGTGCTGTTAAAACTGGTTAAATTATGCAGCTGGTATTTCACAGACACCTTTTGAACAGCACTTTCCCCCTCTTTCCCCCACCCACTTCTCCCCATGGTCTGCGTGGAGAGGTGTCCAGGCGGAGTGACTGTCCCCATGTCCTGCAGGAGCCCTGGGGCAGGGGAGGGGGCTCAGCATATTTTGCAAGTCCTGACCCAGCATCTAAAGCAAAATGGCTGCCCCCCCCATCTCTTGGAAAAAAACCTCCAATGCTCCAAAATCTCGATGCGTAGTAAGGCATAATGGGAAAGACAAGAAGGTGGATGCTCCCAGGGCGGTATGGCAGCTCCGAAACAGCAGGGCCAAAGGGGCACAGCCCCTCTCCGGTGCTTTGGTACACTGGGGTCTGTAATCCTGCTTCTCTTAAACATTGTGGCTTGAAAAGAGGCCAGAATACAACAACTAAGTACTAATAGAGTGGTGTGATTTATGAGGAAAGGCCTTAATATGCATGCTTTGACTACCCATGACCACAGACGCAGACGGATGTTGTGTCCTTGTTTGTTGGAAGAACTAGGCACCAAGAATCAATCAAGCGGTCTGTTTAGTCATAGGCACGTATTTCTCTTTTTCAAATTGATCCATCTATCTAATCCCAGACATACCAAGAGTGATCAACACAGAGGATGAATTATTTAGGTGAATAAATAGGAGTGATGAGAAGAAATGAAGAAAATGAAAAATTAGGCTTAATAGTAGGAAAAAGAGTAAGATCATTATGCTGTGCAATACATTTTAAGGACCAATCCCACTCCAGTGGACTGGGGTAGATAACATTCTCCATCAGTAATGAATTTCTTCAGATTAGCATATTTTCTCCACTTTTTGTCTTGCAGCTTGTGGACTACAGAGTGGAGTTCAGCAAGTGGTGGGTGGCGGAATTCAAGACTATCAAGTTTCCCTCTCAGGGCACAGTCTTTGACTTTTACATCGATCCAGAAACGAAGAAGTTTGAACCTTGGTCTAAACTTATTCCCCAGTTTGAATTTGATCCAGAAATGCCATTACAGGTATGTGAACCATGCATGCTTTTTGTCTGGGAGGAATACATGCATTTTAGTGACTGTACACGAGCATTTCACAGATACATAGAGTCATGGAATGGTTTGGGTTGGAAGGGACTCTAGAGCCCATCCCGTCCCCCCCCCTGCCATGGGCAGGGACACCTCCCACTAGCCCAGGTTGCCCAAAGCCTCATCCAGCCTGACCTTGAACCCCTCCAGGGATGGGGCATCCACAGCTTCTCTGGGCACCCTGGGCCACTGCCTCACCCCCCGCACAGGAAAACATTTCTTCCTCAGATCTCATCTCAGTCTCCCCTCTTTCAGCTTCAAACGCTCACCCCTCGTCCTGTCCCTGCACCCCCTGATCCAGAGCCCCCCCATCTCTCCTGCAGCCCCCTTTCAGCAATGGGAGGTGCTGGAAGGTCTCCCCGGAGCCTTCTCTTCTCCAGGCTGCACACCCCCAACTCTCTCA
>NW_010111203.1:50472-84701 GCF_000699245.1 Pterocles gutturalis
CAGGGGGGGTCTCACCAGAGCGGAGCAGAGGGGGACAACCCCCTCCCTCGCCCTGCTCCTCCCACTGCTGGGGATGCCGCCCCTGGGTTGGCTTTCTGGGCTGCAAGCGGGGATGTCATTAAAGGTCAAGCACTTCATAATAAGGATGGCATTCTTTATGAGTTACAATTAAATTACCCATCTTTCTTTACTGTGCTTTGGCTGTGAAGACACATCCTCCATCCATCTTCTGAATACGAGTGAAGCACACGAGGGACAGCTCCCAGCCAGCCCAGTGCCCCAGGAGCAGGGTGCAGGATGGGGGGTGCATGATGGGGGGCGCTTTTGGCCAAGGATTGCAGCATGCAGGGGGAAGCTGGATGCAAGATAAATGTAGTGACAATGTCTCTGAGACACCATGTCGTCATTCTTTGTGGCTGAAAATAGAGATGTTCTTGTGATTTGGACGAAAACGAGAGTTTCTGCAGGTAGTGCATTGCGTTTGCCAGCTGCGCTTTTCTTTCCTTTCACAAGTGCCATAGTGAGCAGATGACTTTTAAAAATTGTTACTGTTTTAGCAAAATGTGTGTTTGTGGGGAGATCCAGATGCTGCTCCCCGCATCCAGCTGTCAAGTTTTCATCTCTACAGACAGATTGATTTTAATGGTTGGCAGCAGCGTATCGTTCCCTCCCTAGTACAGCCTAGAAACTGGGGTCACCTCACTCATTCCTGGCTCTCCCCATTTTTCTTCTCCCCAGAACATGGCTATGGGGCTGTGGCAGGGATGGAGACACTTACCTGCTCGTTCTGCCCCTCTTAGGCTTGCCTGGTGCCCACAACTGAGACGGTCCGTGTGCGGTACTTCATGGACAGGCTCCTGGAGCGCCGGCGCCCGGTGATGCTGGTGGGCAGTGCTGGCACGGGGAAATCCGTGCTGGTGGGGGACAAGCTCTCCTCGCTGGACACGGACGCATATGTGGTGAAGAAGGTCCCGTTTAACTACTACACCACCTCTGCCATGCTGCAAGGTAGGACAGTGGTTGAGCCTCGGGACTTCTGCCGGGCAGGTTACCCAATTCCTGGGGTGTCTGATGGGGTTCGGAGCAAGGTGTGCACTGTAGCGCAGGGGAAGAGCCATGGGTGAGCTCCTCATGTCGTTTGTGGGCACTGCACTGATGCCTGCAGACTCTTACATCCTACTGTGGAACTCTCAGGTCAGTGGACCTCTGGTTTTGTGGAAGATGACATTTTCCTAATGAGGATTTGAATTCTGAACCCCACAACTGCGGTTCAGGGCTGTGCCAAAGCACACACGTCTGCTGCTGTTGTATACAGAATGTGACTTGTTCTTGACTTGAGGTGTGTCTTTAATACGTTTGAATTTAAGCCCGTCCTGAATAGGATGGGGCTTCTTGGCTAGGATCCAAACTGTCCGCAGGGTGCAATGATGGGAATCGCATCCCAGTTAGCAGCGAGGATGGTGCTAATGGATATCTGCAGGCTGGAAGCCAGGGCTGCCAGCTCCTGGTGCTGTCCTCCGCGTCCTGACACAGCCCAGCGTGCTCCCATGAGCAGATTCTCCATCCCCACCTCCCCAGGGGACGCAGGGCTTGCTGGGTCAGCTCAGAACCCCAGGGAACTGCTGACCCTGGGGAGGTCCATAAGAAGATTGCTGAGGAGGATTTTGGCATAGCAATGAAAAATGAAGTTTAAGACCAAGATAAGGTCAGTTTTGCTGTGTAGTCTCTTCAGAGACAAAGAGGAAGGAGGGAATTCTTGAGAAGGAGCTCATTTTGGAATGATGTTTTCACTTTGAGTTGACCTAAAGAGAGAGAAAATAATTTTTTACATGTATTAACCAGGAATGAGACAATCTGGTTTATTTTGAATTGAATAACAGCTGTGGGTCACTGTGAAATAAGAGGCTTCCTTCACATAGCTTGATTTGACCCAAATGTCCTGAAATCCTTTTACTCCCCCAGCCCTACACAGAACCACTGTCTGTGGAGGGCCAAGAATTTAACCTCCACCATCTGGGTTGTTCCTGGCCAGGAGGTGCTGGGTGGGGCCACACTCACAGCCTGGATCGATGCCGAGGGCAGCGAGCATCTAGGGTCTGTCCATGCTCTGCCAGGCTCCCAACACCCCAAACATTTTAAGAGAGGTGTTAGAGCTTAAAATGGCCCTCTGGGACTGATCTCCTCGCAAAGAGGTGACCGCACAGGCTCAGCACACGCCGTGTAACCTGGAGCTGTGGTATGGGGCCAGCGTCAGAGCTTTTTGGGGCAGGTTTGCTGGCGCTCACCCTCCCGGGCTCTCCTGCCTGCCTCAGCCAGCCCCACGGGATGGACGGTGCCCATGCCTCTGCCCGTGGTCTGAATGCGTGTCATTTGGGTTTCATGTCCTTTAAGCAAAAAAGGGTAAAATTATAGAATCGTAGAGTAGTTTGGGCTGGAAGGGACCTTAAAGAACATCGAGTCCCACCCCCTGCCATGGGCAGGGACATCTCCCACTAGCCCAGGTTGCTCAAATCTCTCCTTTAGGCCAGTCTTGCAGCCCTGAGCAGTGTGGTGGTCACAGCTTGCCTCTTCCCTCCCGGGTGTCCCTTTGCCTTTCCTCTCCCCGTGGGTTCTTCATGAAATGCCCTTGAGCTGGTCAACGGGCTGAACCGTCCGTCTGTGCGTCCCGCTGCCGGGCTGGGGCAATGCACACTCCTTTATCTGTGTCTGGACGGGGCGGGTGTGTGCAGGTGTTGAGATTTATCCAGGCAGACCTGGCAGCACGTCCCGATTTCCTCTGGCCGTGAGCTACGGTCTGAGACAGCGACTTTCTTCCTTTGCCGAGAGGAGCAAGTCATCTTGCGTAGGGATGAAGATGTGGCTGTGAGATTTGCATTGGGAAGCGTGATTTATATTGCCTGGCCCGCTTCCCTGCTGCTCATTTTTTAAACTTAATTTGTCCCTTTTTGTGTAGTTTGGCAGTTGGCTGCTTTTCTTCCCCCAGCAGGCACCTCTGTAAATTTGTAAAAGATGGATACAAAGCAGTTTTGGATTTTTTTTTTTCTTAAAAAAGAACCTACCCTGAAAGCCAGTGATTTCTTAGACAAGGTGCCTGTCAGTGCAGAGATTTATTTGGTGCAGACCAGGCACCCTTGAGGGGAAGCACGGCTCCGTGGTTCTAACCATCCCCATGCGCCCTGTGGCTTTACAGAAATGCCGTGTGCATAGTGGTGAAAAGGAGCCTGACGTCCTCTCTGCCCAAGCCTGGGCCAGTTTGGGGGTTTTCTTGGGTGGATTGGGACTGATGGCGAATTTCTGTGGCATTTGTTGCTCTCTCAGCCTGATGCCCTGGATGTTGGGTCTGCTGCTCTCTCCACTTCGTGCCCTCTTGGACCTCGGCTCCTCCTGGCTCCGCTCTCAGATGGAGCCCTGGCTTCTGTCTGCTCCAAATCAGCCTCATGAAAAATGCAATAATTTTTGTTTGGTTGGGGTTTTTTGGGGGGTTTTTTTGGTGTTTTTTTTTTTTTTTTTTTTTTTTTCCCCCCCTTTGCAAAACAAATTCTTTTTTTTTCCCCCCCCCTTGATCAACAGCCAGTAGGCAAGAGGAGTCGCACTTGTTAAATCTCGTTTCCATTGACTGTTTCTTTCAGGTGCTAATTTGAGTATCTCAGGGTCTCGGAGGCAGAGACGTGGCCCCGTTATTATGATTGTGAGATACGGCTTTGAATTAACATGCAACTTTCATGAACACGTCACTTGATCCCCAGTAATTGCATTTCAGTGTGATGAATCTCCTGCATACTTGTTTAACCTCAAAAAAAGGCAGATTTTATATGTTAATTAAGGACTAATTAAATTTAAATTAAATGCTTATTTGAAACACTTAATTTAACTTGCTACCAGAAATTTCAAATATTGTGGTTTTATTGAAAGGGGAGAGAGACTCCGCTGAGGAAAGATTCATCATCTTTCGTAGCACAATTCATTCCTTTGTGCAGCAACTGTCTCCAACAAGAAATCAGCTGAATTTTGAGTAGTGGGGAAAGACAAGCTGTCTGCAATGCACTGAGGCAATAAAAAAACCAGGTGTTTTAAAAGATTTCTGGTCTGAAAAAAACAGAATATAAATCTTCCTTAATAACTTTTGCCCATGAAAATGAATGGCTTAAGTGTACGTTTTCACAAGAAGATTTTTCTAAAAATCCCCAGTCCCATTTCCATTTGCCAATCTTCCCTAATTACAAAGAATTTTCACTTACCGTGCTGCTTTACAGCACCTTCTAGGTCTGTTGACAACCCAAAACTGCTAAAATGAAACAAATTCTGCCTCTGTCTTCAGGAAAGCAGTGAGCCCCTGAGACCGAGGATGTTCTCCCAGTAATCGCACGGCAGAGCATCCGTCCCAGCCTCT
The DNA here is from genome assembly GCF_000699245.1 of Pterocles gutturalis. NCBI lineage: Eukaryota > Metazoa > Chordata > Aves > Pterocliformes > Pteroclidae > Pterocles > Pterocles gutturalis. The sequence goes on from NW_010111203.1 coordinate 54,863, forward strand.
GGGCAGAGGAGAGCTGCTGCTGTTTGCTTTTCCACTCGCTGAGCCAGTAAAGGTTGCTGGGGCTGCGATCAAAGGAATCAATAACCTATAAAACATGATGTGCAGCAATGCGGGGTGATTTTTATTAAATATCAGCCCAGCATTATAAATATTGCCCGTATTTTATAATCTAGAGCAACACATAGCCTCAGCTTTCTGCTAAAGCAAATTAAAATCTTCCAAAGCTTGGAAATGAGAAACTTTTCTCTCCATGCTTTCCCTTTCATGACCTTACTTAAAAGTAGGTGGTAATTTGGCAACTCATGTTGGAAATGAGTCTTGACACATTTTCTGTAGGTTTGGCTAATGCTGGGGATGAGATCAGGGAACTTGTGGGTATTTGGTGCATTTAAATAAAAAATATTATTTTATTTGTCCTGAAAATGTGCAAGAAGTAGGCACAAAAGAATTACTTTTTTCTAATGGGGGTAAAAAACCAGACCTACACTCACAAAATCAGCTTGGCTCATGGGCTTCTGTGCCCACAGCATCTCCTTTTTTCCTTCCCAGTGCCCAGCCGCTACTGCCCGTGTTACCGGTGCGGTTGCTGTGTCACTGGGGCAGGCAGCAGAGAATATTCCTGCACTGCTGTATGGATCAGAATGACCTCAGCAAGCAAGACTTCAATTAAAAAATTAATCAGAAAGGATTCAAAAGGCTTTCTCTCACATGGAAGCCTTTTTTTTTCATCTGAAGTAGACCCGTTTTGTAGGATACTTCATTTTGACATATTTTATTTGAAAGGAGTAATTGAGAACTTTCCAACCTGAGTGGAGTCGGACCCAGGAGCTGCCCAAGGGTCCCTGCCAGCCCCATGCAGGGCTCCGTCTGCTCTATAGTCACAGCTCGGGGACAGCTGCTGTGCTGCTGGTGAGCAGCATCTGGTGCTGAGACCAACTCTTCTTCCCCAAAAAGCAACAAACAGCCTCTGGGTGCCAGTCGGAGGGGGCTGGGGGGATCCTGCCCATCCTGTGCATGGCTTGGCTCCTCCTGGGGCTGCTGTGGCTACATGCAGCACGACGCTGAGCTGGGTGGAGAAATAATTTTTATTTTGCAGTGTTGCTGTCCCGGGCAGCTTAGCTTTGCTCCTCTGCCTCTATACAGGTGTGCTTGAGAAGCCTCTGGAGAAAAAGGCTGGCAGAAACTACGGCCCTCCGGGTACCAAGACGCTTGTGTACTTCATTGATGATCTGAACATGCCCGAAGTGGACGCCTACGGGACGGTGCAGCCCCATACGCTGATCAGGCAGCACCTGGACTATGGCCACTGGTAGGAGGCTGCTCAGGCTTGGTCAGCCGAGACCTTTTTGTCTGGCTCAAGGGTTGGGGTTGGGGTTTGAGGATGTCAAAGCAAGGTTCCCTCTTCCCATCCTGTGTCTGCCATCGTGCCTGGCTGGGCTGGGCTGGAGCTGGCTGGGAGGCTCTGGGTGAACCAAGCGTTGTGCACCCTTGGGGTTTCCTCTGTCCTGAGCAAGCAAACTGTTATGGTTTTGACCCTGGCTGCTAGTCAAACACCAGAAAGCTGCTCGCTGGCTCTCCCCGCTGCTGGGTATGCAGGAGAAAATTAGAGGAATGAAGGGAAAAGAGACTCGTGGGTTGAGATAAGAACAATTTAATAACTAAACTACAATAATATTGAAAATAATCATAACGATGGTAATAATAGCAATATATGCAAATATAGAAATGAGTGACACGCAGTGACACTTCTCACCACCCGATGACCAAGGCTCAGCCTGTTCCTGGCTAATGATCCAGGAGCAGGGAGAGTCCTGAAAGCGCACTCCTGGAAATGAGATAAGAGCCCGAGTGTCTGATAGACTGAGAGCTGAGTGAGACAATGAGTCGTGCCTCTCTTGCTGTCCCAGAGACGGATGACCTGGAGCAAGAGAGAGCACTTCTGGACCAATCCTCACCTCTCTCCTGGCCATGCCATGCATGGGATGGAACAGACCATTGGCCAGTTTGGTCTCAGTCCTAAACCCAAGGACAAATCCTGGGCTGGTCACTGGGGCTGTGCTCCCTCCCAGCTCCTCCTGCCCCTGCAGACACGGGCACAGCAGAGAAGCTGGAAAGTCCTGGACTGTCCTGGCAGCAGCTCTGCCCATCAGTGTGTGATCAGCACAAATCCAAAACAGGCCCTCTTACTAGCCCGAACCAGGACACGCACTTGCTCACAGCCTGGTAGAGAGGAGCTTTGCTCTTTTTTGCTCTTGTGGCTGTGGTCCCAGTGCCAAGCTTGCAACAGGAGCGTGATGCTCAGGCTTTGCAGTGCTGGGAGCAGAGGAAGGCCATGGATTTGGCCTCAGCTGGGCTGAACCACCCCTGCTGTGAGCACCTAATATTGTTTTCAGTCAGGCAGCAGCAAACAAGCATTTCCTAGGCAGAGGTAATTTGAAGGAAGATGGTTGACGGTGTTTTGGAAGGCGAGCGGTGCATTTTGCACCATCGCTGGCAGCGCTGCGTGGGACCAATATTGACAGCTCTCCCCACAGGGATTGCAGGGCAGGGACTTGGAGCAATTTCCAGTCTCCTCAGCTGTGTGTGTGCTTGAGCTTGGCCAACAGCTTCCCAGGTATGGAGGCAGTGCAGGGCAGGAAGAAATCTGGGGCTGTGGATGCCGGGGACGTTGGGCAGCAAGCAGGCTCTGCTGATGGCATGGGGGCGGTGGGACCCTCGGGGGATGCAGCATGCCATGTGTCCCCTCCCAGGCACCTCCAGGCTCTCTGCCCACCCACACTCTTAGCAGTGCCCACTGGGGTGTCACACACTCGGTGTCCCCTCTTGTACCCCAGTGGGTGCTCGCTCCAGGGACAGTGAGGAGTGAGATGGGCACGGATCCCTGCAGCCCTGGCCCCAGCACTGACCCTCCCAGGGCTGCACCTCTGGCTCCGTCAGCATCCTTCCCATGCAAGCAGCAGGCGGGCAGCTGCATCTGGCAGCAGGCAGCTTGTTTGCCCCTGTTCCAGGCTGCCTGGAACCACATGCCCTCCTGTGATTTTTCTACAATTTCCGTGCAAGTGATGGGTACAACCTGGGACTTCGCTCAGTGCTCGTGACTAGCTGATGGAAATATTAGCAACAGGTTGTTGAAGCTGAAAGATTTCTGCCAAGAGCAGGACTCATGTGTGCCAGGCCCTGTACAGACACTCAGGTGAGCCTGGGCTCTGCCTTGGCAAGCTCCAGAATCTGACCCCCCTGAAGGTGGGCAGACGTCGGCAGCCTGCAGCCGCATGCCAGGGGAGATGCAGCGGCTGCTGCTCACAGGCTGTGGTCACCGTGCCGCTGCTTTTTGTTTTGCCCAAAGGTACGACAGGACCAAGCTGTCGCTGAAGGAGATCAGGAACGTGCAGTACGTGTCGTGCATGAACCCGACTGCAGGGAGCTTCACCATCAACCCGCGGCTGCAGGTAATGCCCCACATAACGGCAGGCGCGTCGCTGGGTTTATTGTTGAGCAGATCAGTTAAGGGTGAGGCCAGAGGAAAACCACTGGCAGGTCTTGCTGTCGTTTTATCAGTAGAAATGGCATGAATCTGTCGAGTGACTGTAATTCCAAATGATGAAGTGGCAGACTTGCTCCCGTATTCCCTTGTCTGTTTTTCCTCGCTTTCCGCTGCTCAGGAAGAGGAAGAAGTCACAAGTTGCCAGCCAGCTTACCACCTACTAGCAGGACAGCCTTCTGATTCATACAGACAGACTTTGCCTTCATTTAGCTAATATTTTCCTCTGGAACGTAGTTTATTAAAGCCTTTTGGTTTCTAAAATTTCCTGATGGAGCTGGCAGCATATTCTTGTTGAAAGGAGATGTGGGGGGGAAGCCCAAAGAAACAAAACAAAACAAAAAAATCCCAAACCAGTTCAAGTGCTGATAGTAACAGAAATACAGATTTGGGAAGAGATCTTAATCCTCAGGGCCTGATTTTTTTGGGAGTTGTGAGGTCTGGTCTGGGTCGGAGAGCTGGTTATGATCAGCTCTGAGGTCACCTGCCCTTTTCTCCAAGCCACGAGGGGTGGCAGAGCCTGGCCGGGGGCTGTTCCCTGTGCCTGCAGATCAAAACCACCAAGCAGGTCCTGTTGGCATCCGAGGGGGACAAATGGCAGCCAGAGGGGCTCTGTTGTGTTATAACAAAGCCTCCCGTGGCTGGCAATGGGCATCTCCTCTGTCTTTGCAAATCCCAGATCAATAAGGGGTCTTCTGGGAGATGTCACCTTCCAGGGGCTGTTCCAAACAGGCTGCATGGATTTGCTCAACATATTTTGTCAGGGAGAGTGGTTTAGTGGGATGGAAAGAGCCAAGTGTTACCATGGTCTGAGGGGGAACAGGGCAGGGGCTGCTGCGTTTGCCAGATCAGATGAAGCCGTGAAAGTCAGGATTCAGAGTAAGGAAGTGAATCCGAAAGGGCTGCTGGTTCTGGTCACTGTTACTGTCAGGATTTAGGGCTGTAACACAAGGTCAGGTTAAGTCTGTGGGATTGAAGGCGTTGAAACACATTGTTTGAGACAGTGACTGGTCTCGATCAAAGATTGGTGGGACCTTCAGAGCCCTTTAGCTCTTCAATGGACTGAACTTCCAGCATAGCAGTTGTGAAATGCAGGTGAAACTCCCTTGTTTAGTGAGCAGAACGATGTCAACTGTCCTCTGCTGGGAAATTGGAAGAGGGAAATAGCCTTGTTCAGACTGCAAGCCATGGAATCATGGAGCATCCCAGGTTGGAAGAGACCTTGAAAGATCATCTGGTCCAACCTTTTGTAGGAAAGGGAGCCTGAATGAGGTTTAGTACTGTGTCCAATCACATCAAGTCCCTAGGGCAGCTTGCTTGAGAGATGGTCACCCATCTCTTTGACCTTTCCACGTCTTTTTCTTCCTCAGCGTCACTTCTGTGTCTTTGCCCTCTCCATTCCTGGTCAAGATGCCTTGTCCAGGATCTACAGCACCATTTTAACGCAGCACCTGATGAGTGAGAATTTCTCGGGGGCTGTGCAAAAATCAGCTCAGCAGCTGGTTGCCCTGGCCTTGGGACTGCATCAGAAAGTAGCTGCTACTTTCCTGCCAACAGCCATTAAGTTCCACTATGTTTTCAGCCTGCGAGACTTCTCCAATATCTTCCAAGTAAGTGCAGTTGCTGTCCTGTTATCACATGGCAGCGGGAGTTGGGCAGCCTGGGTCCTTGGGCTCATAATGTTTATTTAAATAGTGGTTCAAGTTTTCTTGAAATCCTTCCTTACCTTTCACTATTCGTTGTTGATTATTTCCTTACCTTAAATATTCTTGGGTTTGAGATCTCCTGATTTCCTGTTTAACTCTGCTGGAACACATTTTTTTTTTTTTTTTTCCTGAAATTGAGTGTGAAAGAAGCTCTGGACTCTGGGAATGCATTTCCATGTGGTGCATTTGTTACACCTGCATATATTCATAATATAACTGGGGCTCTCTGGTCCAACCCCCTGCTCAAGCAGAACCAACTTCAATGTTAAGTCAGGCTGATCAGATAAGTTCTGAATGTTTCCAAGGCTGGAGTTCCCATAGCTTCCTGGCCTTTGTTGCCCTGCTAAATCCACTCTGGTGGAGTTTATGTATTTTTATTTCAACCAGAATTTCCCTTGCTGCAATTTGTGTTTGTTGCCTCTTGTCCTTTTGCTGTGCACCTCCAAAAAAACCTGGGTTCGGTCTTCTCTAGAACTCCCCATCAGATCATCGTAGACAGCAGTAAGACTCCCCTTCATCTTTTCCCTGGGCTGAACAAACCCATCTCTCAGCCTTTCCTTGCCTGTCCTGTGCTCCACTATGTTACAGTCTCGGTGGCCCCTGTTGAACTTTCTCCTGTATGTCAACATCTTTTTTGTACTGTGGAACCAAAAGCATATAGAGCCTTACACAGCTTTTCTCCAGCCCGTCAGAGTCCCTCCCTTTGGTCTAATAACCTCTCTGCTTGGTCAGCATCATCTGCAGACCAGCTGAGGGTGCACTGCCCGGGTCGTGCAGGAAGGCATTAGACAATACTGCCCTGGTACCAACTGGGAACGTTGCTGGGAGGTCGTTGGCCTCCAGTTAGAACTTTGACCCTGGTGGTCCAGCTGGATCTCCACCCACCTCACAGTTCATCCATCTGGTCTGTGTTCTTTTATGACTCTTGATGTGATGGCATCTGGGAAAACGAAAGAAAAAAACCCCAAACAATAGGGAAACAAAACAAAACAAATAAACAACAACAAAAGTCCAAAAGCAGGGCCATCTGAGTTGCCAGGACCTGTGGGAAGATGGAGAATCAGTGGATGTAAGGCTCCTAGGCTGGTGCATAATGCCTTTTTCAAATTCCTTTTACTCCCAGAGAACCGAACACCAATTGCATTAATAGCTGCATATATAAGAGGCATTTGGGGATTGCTGCTTTACCAGCTGTTCTGTAATTATACAAGCAGCCAAAGATAACTGTTAAAGGCACAAGCTGTATACAGATTGCAGCTGTGGAGCCCCTGGGCTTGCTGCCTGTGCACTGTGATCCTGCTGGCTCTGCCAGGTCTGCAGCAACGGCTCCTTCTGCAACCTGTCCAGTGGCTCTGGCATTATCGGACCCTCTTAAACATTAACACTGTGCCTGAACTGTTCAGTAGCGCCTTACAAGCCCAGCTTTATTCCCTGTGTCAAAACTGCCTGGCAGCTCTTCTGACAAGGAGAGCTGTGCTAATTGTGTAATCACAAAACACTCCAAGAACCTGTATCTTAATTGCTGCAGCTAATGAAGAATGGATAATAATAATGAGCTGGTACCTGGTATGCATGTGAGTGTTGTACAGAAGACTGAACAAGGAAGAAGAACAAGGAAGACTGCCCCAAACGCAAATTGGCAGCAATTCCTTTCAGCAGACAGATGTGGGAACTTATTGCTTTCATGTGTGTCCTTCTGCACCCAGTACCCATTGGTCCCTGGTCTGAGCTGGTCAGACTGGTGTCTGTGGTGCTTGGTGTGAGGGTTCAGGTGAAGGTGACTCCAGAAGGTGTTCACTGCAAATGACGGCAAAATGCCAGAGAGATTTCTCTAGGTATATAAAGGTTTTGGTGAAACCAAATGGAAAAAGAGCAACCTGTACACGCAGGGGTTGGAAGCTCGGCAGGCTGCAGTAGGTTGACTTTGTCAAGCACTGTCCATGTTTGTCCTGACTAACTGGAACGGTCATCTCTGAAGATCTGAGCGTCGTCAGTGGGATTCCTTTTTGCCTGGCTAGACATGTCCTCTCCCTCAGCAGAGGAAAACAGGCATTTCTGTGTGTAGTTCAAATTCAGCTCATCCTCATGGAAACCTGGAGAAGAGCCCAGAGGAACAGTGTTTCTGAAGCACCCCATTCGCTGAAGGTGAAGGGAGTCCGAGGTGACTGTCCTGTTGTCAGACATTGGCACTTCGCAGGTCTCGGGAGGCTCTGGCTCCCAGTGAAGATGCTCAGAGGCAGGTGTGTGAGGACATCTCGGTTCATGCAAGGCTGGCGAGGCCAGGAGACTGTCCAGCTCTCCCTGCTGGGCACACAGGTGTGGTTTCACTCTGTTGCCCCAGTGTGGGCATCTAGTGCCTTTTGAAACATGTCAGCACATCCCGCCTGGGCTCCAGCAGCTGTACAAGGACCCGCGTGTCCTCCTGTGCCTGCCTGTGTGGGTGTCTTGTCTGAACTGCTTGAACTGTGCTGCTTTCAAGGCTCCCTTGGCTGTTCAGTCCCCTGAGATCAACCATCTAGTTGTGTTGACTTGGAAAGGTCGTGGGAAATCTCATGTATTCCTACACAACAGTGATTCAACTGTTCTCATTTGATTTTTGTCTCTGGACTTCACCTTCTGTAAGAAAACCTTAAATGCCCAGCGTCATACCCCGTGGTGCCACTGCTTCCCAGTGCCATCGGCTGGACAGGGGCCGCAGGATGAAGCTTTGGTTCAGGCCCTCACGTATCAGTAAGCTGGTTTCTCCCATGTGGCACCAGCTTAACATGTGTATGCCCACTATGGGGGGAACTGGCTCCCCAAAGGGGAACAGGAGTCTCCGGGGAGGTGGGGACTGGCAGGAGGGCTGTGGGTGAAGAAGGGGAACCAAGGGGAGGAGGAATCCAGCACCAGACGTGGTTTCTCTGATGAACACCCAAACACATTTGGGACCTGAAAAACCCACTAGGGTCTGGACTGAGGGATGCTCCTTCCTGATTTAGAATAACCATCACCCTCAAAATCTGTGATTATCTTCAAACCCCTGGGCTCGTGGGCTGGTTTTGAATGGCTACGGAAGACTCAGCAAGTGCTGTAAAACCTATCTGTAATCAACCAGCTTAAATTTGCTGTCACATCTTACTGGAAATGCTCAGGGTGAAGAGAAGCTGGAAACCACAGTCCAGGATGGTGGGTAAGAAGAGGCTGGAGTAGGATTAGGCAAGATCTGCACTAATGGCAGCCTTGGCTCCTTGTCCTTGGATTACATCACTTGCTGTTGGTACTGTTGTAGGGGCAAGGTCACCCTTCAGTCCTTTATAGTCCTTTGGGTTCATCAGCAGGTGTCATCTGTTACTGTCCCTCTGTAGCGGGTCCTGTCCTGTTTGACACTGCTTTGCCTTGCATTTCGATGGCGTCTTTTTATGCCTCTGGGTCCCACCTTGCACCGCAGAGTTAAATTGGTTGGTAAGCTCCAGGCAATTTACCCTTGATTAAAGAAGACAGGTCTCTGGAGTGACAGAGTTGTGGATAATGCTTTTTAAAAATATATTCCCTGCTGGCTCACAGCAGAGGAAGCCCTGTTGCTGTCTTTCTTTCCATCTGAAAGGGTTACCATGGTATTATGCTCTAAATTATATCTGTCTTCTCCGTAAAATAATAATCATAGACTCGACAGGGTTATATTTTGGTATTTGGCTTTTTATTCCCGTGTCTAACAAGATTTTCAAGCAGCATGTCACATGAAGAGCTTCAGCAGTTGAGGAGGAACAGCCTCTCTCTCTTCCTGACAGCAAGGTGACAGCGGTGGCTCCGTGAGCCGCGCTCCAGCCGAGCTTTGCTGGGCTTTAGCGGCCAGCTGGCTTCACGCTCCTTTGCACGGGGAGGGATTTTCATGTTTACCCCTGGTTAAACTCACTAAAGAGCCCTGCGAACTTCAGGCTTGCAAACGCCAAAAATGCACCTTGTGTGTTGGCCGCTAGTGTGTGGCTGGGGACAGGGGACAGCGTCAGCCGCAGGACTGGGGAGGGTCAGCAGCACCTTCATTTTGGTCTCGTGCTGTTGTTTGGCTTGGCTTAACCTTGGGCTTGCTTGGGGTTTGGTTACTTGTGCCAGTCCGGTTTCAGAGCTTCCTCCTCCTTCTGTCTTGCCCTTTCTGCCCTTGCTCTTGCTAACAGGGACCCAGATGCCAGCGGCTGGCTGTGGGCTGCTCCATCGCACACGGCAGGGTGCGGTGCCAGCGGGGTGGCTGGAGCCCCTCGGCAATCCACCTTGGTTAGCGTATCTTGAAATAGGACTCTGGGTTCCTGGCCCAAATGTTTTTGATAGCAGTGCTGTGTCTGTCACTTTTTTCACATCATCACTGTCCTCAAAGTGCTGAGGCTGCCCCAGGAGTAACATGAGGAAAGAAGTGAGCTGGAAAGAGGTCACCATGCTGCACCACTTATTGTTATTTTACATGTTATTTAGACTGCAAAGAGGAAAAGTAATTTATTTTTCTTAGCTTTTTATGCCTGGGCGACTTTCTGTTCTGTCACTTCTGATCGGCCTATCCGTGGGAGCAGGTTGGCTCTCTCTCCCCCGTGAGTGTTCCCCCCAGCCCGGCAGGCAGGGGAAGCTGTGCTGACTCCTGGCTCTTTGCTCCGCTCTCCAGGCTGCCCGGAGCAGCACTAGCAGGAAGCCAGCCTGCTGGCAGGGAACCTTGCTGGATGCAAAGCTTTAGAAGTGGAAATAATTCCCACCTTAGCAAGCCTAGCGTCCAGAATTCACATTCCGGTGCTTTGGACCCTGATTTCTGTTCCTGTGTTATAGTTTTGCAGGTTTTGCTAGAATGGTGATGGGGTGTCTTTAGAGTCACTAATTTTTTTTTTTTTTTTTTTTTTTTTTAAACCAGTTTAGGATTTGATGGGTTTCACCTTTCTCTCTTGGAATCATCAGCTCTTCTCACTAATTTTTTTTCAGAAATAAATAAAATAATAATTTGGCAGCTGTGATGACAAATGTGAAACCCAAAGGATTTGAGTCATGGGCCGATGAGCTGAGAGAGAGTGCTTTACATTGCTTTTAGTGCATTTTATATTTTATGTATAAATAATTAGATGTTAGGAATAAAAGCTGTCTATTTAATTCATGCCATTGAAAACCCTGGGTGCTGTTAATGGGCTTAGTTATAGACGACACCTCTTTGAAACAGAAGTCTTCTGTGCATTTTAATAGAGTTCACGGTAAACACCCTGTGATAAGCAGACAGCAACTAATACTTCCTGCAGGCAGAATGCACCTAATTAAAATTAATTGATTAAAAAAAAAAATCATCACCACTAAAATTTCCAAACTGTTTTTTCTTCTTGACAAAATGCCTACGGTGTGGTGTGGGGATGCAAAAGCCACACGTCTGGGCTGGTGCGTGACTTTGCAGGCTCTTTGCTGCTGGGATCAGGACCACCAGCCCAGGCAGGCTGTGCTGGGGATGCTGCTTGAGGTGTGAAAATGAGTAAAATGGCTATACACTGCTTTGGGAGAGTGGAGGTAACAGAGGGGACATTCTCCAGGGGCTGTTATGTAGGAGCTTCTTCAGAAGTTGCTGTAACAGCTCTGCATTTAGAGGGATTCAGCCCCATTCTAGCGTGACAGCCTGGATGCTGGGGGTGAGGTTAGTCCCTTGGGGTCAAGGTGGGGATTTCTGACTGTCTCTGCTCTGCACAGGGCATTCTGTTCTCTACCCCCGAATGTCTGAAGCAACCTCAAGACCTTGTGAAGCTCTACCTGCATGAGTCAAACCGGGTGTACCGGGATAAGATGGTTGAAGAAAGGGATTATGGTACCTTTGATAAAATCCAGCTGGAGATGGTGAAGAAGATCTATGATGTAAGTGTTGAGGTTCATAACTCTGGTAATAATGTACATGCTCACAGGAAAAAAAGTTTCTCAGGAAAGTGAAGTTTGACCCGAGGTCTGCCTATCTCTCACCTGCCTGGTGGGCAATGCTCTTGATGAGAGCCCAGGAGCGAAATCTCTGTCGTCCATATCCTGGGCTGCCAGTGTTGCGATATGGGTAAATGACACACTCCGTAAGGGCACTGGGGAGAGGAGATTTGGGCTCTGTTGTGAAATAATGAAATTTTTTTATTTAGGCACTTTGAGTCTCATGTGGCAAAAGCAGGAGAAGGGTCAGATCCCTGGTCCTGATGAGAGCAGTGGGATGCAGGCACAAATCCTTTAGTGCTTTCCCTTTTTCCAAAATATCTTTCAACTGAAAGCTCCAGACCTGCTTTCCTTCAGGCCTGGCAGCACCCAGCAGTGCTGCCATAAGGATCCCTGAAGGAACACTGAAGTGTTGAGTAGTGCAGACAGCACTTTTTCCTCCAGGTGTTATCAGTGTCCACGCAACAGCCTGGTGTTATGGGTATTGCTGTGTGGGTTTCCTTGTGGCCACATTCTCTGATGGCAGTGAGTGGAGTTTTGATGATTTACAAAAAGTTGTCAGAGCAAAGTATGTCGGTATTGGGGCTATTTCCTTTCCCCTCTGTCCCTCTTGTCTGTCTTCCACATTTTCCAACATGCAGGTTCAACTGTATGGGCATAAAAAGGCTGGAACACCATACTTGACTTGGAAGGAGGTCACAGAGCTTGCTGTGTTTTTTCCTGTACTTGTTACATGCATATCATAGAATCGCAGAACAGTTTGGGTTGGAAAGGACCTTAAAGCCCATCCCATCCCACCTCCTGCCATGGGCAGGGACACCTCCCACTAGCCCAGGTTGCCCAAAGCCTCATCCAGCCTGGCCTTGAACCCCTCCAGGGATGGGGCATCCACAGCTTCTCTGGGCACCCTGGGCCACTGCCTCACCCCCCGCACAGGAAAACATTTCTTCCTCACATCTCATCTCCATCTCCCCTCTTTCAGCTTCAAACCATTCCCCCTCATCCTATCACTCCACTCCCTCATAGATTGTATATGTTTCTTTGACAGGACATGGAGGAAACTTTGGAGCAGACCAAGCGGATGAACGTTTATTGCCATTTTGCTAAAGGCATCGGTGAACCCAGCTATGGGCCAGTTCCAGCGTGGGAGGAATTGAACCAGATCCTTGTGGAAGCCTTGGACAACTACAATGAAGTCAACGCTGCCATGAACCTGGTGCTGTTTGAGGATGCCATGTGCCATGTGTAAGGGGTTTTTCTCGCTTTATGGTTTCATCATAGCATTTATCTGCACAGATTGCTTCCGTGGGGTTGCCTGGAGGATGTATCTATCCGTAATTACAGGTAATGGAGCTGGAGGTGTGCAGGAGCTTCATCAGCCCATGTGGCATGTGCACCACAAATCCTGCACTGCTTCCCCAGCTGTTGTTTGGAGGGCACCTTTGAACCCGTGAGGATGTCTGAGGCTGTCAGATGGAGGGACCGCACGCTGGTGGTTATTCTAAAGTCAGATTGCTGTTTTGATATCTTTGGTCCCCGATGCTCTGCGTGTGGCACGAACATTTGTTGGACGTGACAATGTTCAAATGCTTGATTGTTTGTGTGGGTCTTCACTTGACAGCCACCTACAGAACTAGTGATACTGAAATTTCTCTGAATGCTTTCACAGCTGGTTTAGAGCCGTGTTTACACAGGTTTTTAGTGGGACTTTTGAATCCCACTAAAAGTGAGGTTATGGGCATTCAGGCTACTAATTTAAATGGATTGAAGCATTTAAACTGCTTTGATCCTTTGAAAGTCCTGCCTGCATTTAGATACCTGCAGGTGCAGATGGATTCCCTTTGGAAATCAGACATGTTGGGACTATAAGAAAATAGTGAGCCTCCAGTTCATGGTTATGGAGCTATTTCCATGTCTGTGGTATAGACAGTGAGGCGTACCTCCAGCTTTCAAATACGATTTAAGTGCTGGTTGAGAATCCCAGCTGTCTCTACAGCCTCCTTTCTGGGTGCTGAGATGCATATCTGGCCTTAGGTCACTTCAGAAGATGGACCTGCCCTGTAAGTCATAGTTTGAACTGGTTCTGTATGAACACATTGCATCAAGAGGTGCAGATTTGTGACTCTAAGCTAGGAGAAAGCCACTGTCCCGCTGCACCCGTGTGGGTGATTTCAGTTCTTGCACGACCTGGCAACCTAATGCACTCTCATGCAAATTAAAATAAATAAATAAATAAATATATATATACATATAAAGTGCTATTCCTTTTAACAAGCTGTTTAGTTGTTTCTGTTCTGAGAGCTCAACAACCTGTTACTTTTGCGGTGTGGTGTACCAGCTACACTGGGGCACATTTCCCCTGGAGTCTGGGCATTTACTCTTTGCGTTAATGAGCCGTGTGCAGCCTGATGTCCATCGGCATTTCTGCTTGCATTGCCTGCAGGAAGGTGACAGGAATGTTAATCTTCTGCTCCTTTTGCACTTAACGTAAATTGGGATTTGTGAAAAAACCTGACACTATCCCTCTGGTTAATACTGGGAATAATGAGGAAAGCGAGGGTTGAGCATTTAGCACGATTTTCACTGGAGCTGGGGGAATTTCATTCATTGCAATTGGAAATTGCATTTTGCTGAAATACACAACTTACTCCATCTCAAACAGTTCATGAATGTCAGCTTGAATTTGCTGAAAATTTTCAGTTGGGGAAAAAAAGAAAAGGAAAAAAAAAAGGAAAAGAAAAAAAGGAAAACAAAAGGAAAAAAAAGGAAAAGAAAATAATAAAAAAGGAAAAGTTAATGTTTATGTAAGGAAGTGGGAGATATCTGTCATTCGCCTCCGAATCCAGGGCTGATGGTGCCCGTTCACAAGGCACGCAGCCCTGGAGAGCACACACTGTCGTCTTTGGGGAGAGCTAGCCTAGAGAATCGGAGCCAGGAACGTGACAGCTCTCCGCACACACTGGGTTGCTTTCCTGGGTAGAATTTCACAATGGGTGGGAGTCTGCATGTACATCAGAAAATACTTGAGTTGTAATAAAGCATTACAGTATTTCTTGCAGTCTTGTTTGAAAAATTAAAAAAAAAAATTAGATTAGTGTAGGAAAATACTCAAGTGAGCTGAATAAAGGCAACCATGCGAAGAGGGGAGTGGTGCTTGCATTTAAGGCACAGGACAGGGAGGTTTTCTCAGGTAGGATCCTATGAACCCCCCTCGCTTGGGGCTTTAACACATGGGAATATGAGCAATTCCTTAGAGAGAATAAATCAGAGGCAGGCAGAGTTCACCCCGCGACTCAGACAGGACAAGTAAACAGACCTGAGAAATAATAGCGAGTTTGTTTTTAAGAGTGAGAAAATCTCATTCATAAGTATTGGTGGTTTGGATAAATAACAAACATGCACTGTGTTCTCCAGACAATTTTTTATGCCATTCTAGACATATACGAATATGCTTTAATGCATAGCAGGACTCGTCACCTGAACACGAACCCCAAAGGCTTTGTGAAGAGAAGCCTTTACCGGGGAGGTGTATCAGAGCCTTGAATTTTGTTCTCATTTTTTGCATGTCGATGTAATGTACTGTTTCCCTTGTCTTCCCTGCATAGATGTCCAGGCCTTCACCTTAAAATAGCTCTGTCCAGCAGGACTCGGCAGGTGGAAAAAAAATTGGACAAAGTCTGAATTGCCACCAAGTATTTTTTTCACCCGCTATGTCCTTTGCATAGGTCCCAGCAGAGATGGGAATTATTGCTGACATGTCTCTCAGATTGACATTTTTCATCACATTCAGAATACCATTTCTTAGTGAATAAAATATGTATTGAAAAGCACTGGGCAGGGAAATAGAAAAATACTCTTATTAATGAGAGCTTTTGTATGCTTCCATTTAGTTGCCGCATCAACCGTATCCTGGAGTCCCCCAGAGGAAACGCTCTCCTGGTGGGCGTGGGCGGCAGCGGCAAGCAGAGCCTGACCCGCCTGGCAGCCTTCATCAGCGGGCTGGAGGTTTTCCAGATCACTTTGAGGAAAGGCTATGGGATCCCTGACCTGAAGGTAGGTGATGTTTAAGGTTGAGATTGGGGAGGGGAGAGGAAATAAAAAAGCAAAACTTGCCCTGAAAGCTTTGTCTTGTTGCACATTGAGCAACACTGTTGTGAAGATACTAAAAAGGCTCAGAGAGGAGCAAAGCTTCTCCAAATCCCTCGCTGAAGTGTGTCTACCCAGGGTGCAGACAGACCCTATGTCCTCTGCCCATCCTCTGAGCTGGCCTGGGAGTGCTCCAGCCCGAGGCTTCGCATCAACACCGGGCTGTGCTGCCGAGCCCAGCCGTGCGGACATCCACGCACGCTTGGTCACAAAACCATAAAGGACCAGCAAAGTTCTATTGGATTATTTTTTCTAATTAAACCAAGATGTGGTAATTAGCTCATCTGTGAGGTGCCTGTTGCAGAGCGATTTGGAGGTGGAAAACGAGCAGGAGATGGTAGGAAGAGAGTTCCCAAATTGTGTCCAGTTCTTCCTCTTGCATTTTGTATAAGGGAGGGATGGAGCGGATGGGGGATGCTTCACTCTAGACAACATGTTCTTGTGCCTATATTTACACACAGGCTAGTGAGCTTAGGAGTAACAAATCAACATTTTAAAATACCACTGAAATGGTTTAAAAATATTTTAGCTGCTGGCAAAGTGACTCATTAAAAGTGCTGTAAAAAAATCAATCACAGTAACTTCACTCCATTCTGCCTGGGAGACGTGATGGCCAATGGACCCTCGGTTCCAGCCCCATCAGTGGCACAACCCAATGACCCATGGTTCTGTACGAGTTGTTTTAATCATGTTGCACAACCCTGTCCCACCATCTGCTGGCTTTTTTCAGCTCTTCTCTGTGTTTCAGCCCCATTCATGAGATTTTCTAGCTCCTAGCTGCCTGTTTATTGAGGAAGGCTGTGCTCCTGTCTAGGAATAGAGCTCGATACCAGCATTAATAAACTTGTTTTCAAAGCACCTCTTTCCTTCTCTGTCTGTGGAGGTGGAAGATAATTTGATGTTCCCTTCACTCTGTATTCATTTTCAATGAATTTATGAAATACGGAGTCATATTTTTTTTCTCATATATGGGAGAGGAAGATGGTGACAGATTACCCTGTCTGCCATCAGCACCTCCCGCTGTTATAATTGATCTAATCCAAATTTCCCGTGCTGAAAGTAACAAATGATTCCATTGGAAGAAGTGTGTGTGTTTGCTGGATTTCTACGAAAGAGTTTCTGAAACACTGGCTGGTGTGTTCCTTTGGGGTCCTCAGCGTCTCGTATCCTGCTTGGAGGGGCAGGAAGGAAAGGATGGAGTTCGAGCTGGATGGTGGTTTTCTCATCTCATGAACAACTTGGATTTCAAAAAGAGGGTGTCCCTCATGAGGAGGACACTGTCCTCTTTGAAATGAAACAGCTTTTCCACGCGAGCAGGTGTTCTGCCAGCATCACCGGACCCAGTGGGGAACAGAAGGGTGAGTCCCCGCTTGGACTCTGGAAGAGAAGGAAGAAATACACAACAGACAACATCCATCTTTGCACAAGCATCCTCCTCCATTCCTCACAAACAAAAAAAATGTGTTCCAGCACCTCAGAAAACTAACAAACAAAAATTATTCATGTAGACTTGTGAAAGCAGAGAAATCTAGAGCTTGGGGATACCAAGGACCAGTGTTTCCAGTCCCTGCTGTCTCTCCCAGTCCCTCCCTGTGTACATGATTGTACCCAGAGCCTGGGGCAGAGCGAGCCTTTATGAGCCCCCCTTGCAGCCTCCATGGCCAGGGGTTGCACTGATGTCTTCAGCCACAACCATTGACCTCTTGAGTGTTTCGGCCATGGGCATTTCCCTTTGTCTAGCCGTGCTGGCCAGGGCTTTCTTCTCATTTTTGTGTTATACAGACCTGGGCACAATGTCAAGTCTTACTTGGTAGTGTCTTACAATGATGAGAGCAACAGACTCCCCCATGTAACCTGGAAGGCTCAGCTGTGAGGATGGAGAGTGGCCAAAGAGCAGTTTCACGCCAATGAATTGCCATTGCTCTGTTCTCGGTTACTGGGAAGATTCTGAAATATCCCACTCATCCCTGTGGTACCTAGCCCATGCTTTGCAGGTGTGGGTGCAACCCCTAAGTCCACTTGCTTTTCAACCTCTAGACAGACCTGGCAAACCAGTACGTGAAAGCTGGTGTTAAGAACATAGGCACCGTGTTCCTGATGACCGACGCGCAAGTGGCGGACGAGCAGTTCTTGGTGCTGGTGAATGACTTCTTAGCATCAGGTACATCTCTCGTTGCTTTGATTTCTCCTCTCCCCCTTTTTAGGGTAGTTTTGCTCATGGTAGCATCTGTAGTTCTAGCATGAACAGAAGGGCAGTATATAAAGTAAGCTGGAAGAGACATGCATTAGCTCTAAAGTAAAAGCAGTGCTGAGGTCCCCTTGGTGAGGATGCACTCCGTCATCTGGTAGGTTTTTTTCTTTCTCTGATGTCTTGTACACAGTTTTTCCATAGTTCATGGAATACTGCATGGGTCTGTTAAGTGATGTGCTTGTTGTGATATTGCAGCTGAGGACAGAGCCAAAGGAATGTATTGGCAGATGAGGATTTTGACCTATAGATCCTGTGCATCCATACTCTCATTGCCTAATAAAATAAGGTTGTTCCTGGCTAGAATATTTGACTGGAGTATCTGCAAGTTGGTGGAACATGCAAAGCCACAAGATGACCATGTCTGTGTGTGTCAGCTAGCTGCTTATCTCATTCCAGTCCTTTTCCTCTTTGTTTTTCCAGATGTGTTTAAGTTTTTGAGTTGTTGCTTGCCAAAACAATTACAGAATAGTCAGTCTGTGTGCCAGTGCTCTATTTCATAGAATCACAGAATGGTTTGGGGTGAAAGGGACCTTAAAGCTCCTCCAGTGCCACCCCCTGCCATGGGCAGGGACACCTCCCGCTAGCCCAGGTTGCTCAAAGCCTCATCCAGCCTGGCCTTGAACCCCTCCAGAGATGGGGCATCCACAGCTTCTCTGGGCAGAGTTGTGGATGCCCCATCCCTGGAGGTGTTCGAGGCCAGGTTTGATGAGGCTTTTTCCCTGCAGAACACGGCACAAGTATCTGTGGATGATGCTTCCCGGGCCGGGTGACCGCACTGGGTGACCCTGAGTGGGTGTATTCCCCAGGCTCCCTGGTAAATCACTGCTACTCACTGTGTGCCACTCGTTGCCTTATTTATGAGTCAGGAGTGGGAAGATACCGGCTGGTTCGGGTGACCCCCATGGATGGGGAGTGGGGGGGAGCTGGCAGCACAGCGATAGTTTGTCAGCAACTCCAGAGTTGACATATGTGACTATAAATTGGCCAGATGGTTTCAGCAGCAAACAAGCCCTGTCTGTGATGAATTTATAATCAGGAGTAAAGACAGGTGTTGTTGTGGAGGGCACTGAGTAGCTCCCACCACCACTTACTCATGGTGTGGATGACACAGACGTCCCCTGGCTCCGGGTGAAGCCCTGCAGTGTCCTGGCTTTGGGATGTCCAGGTCATCTTACGGTGGCTTTGAAAGGCATTGTGTTTTCCTGTGGTTGCTATGTGGGGAAGTGGGGACAGATCAAAGGGTCCAGGGAGGCAGCGTAGAACTGCAGCGGGGCAGAAGAAGGGACCACGCAGGGACCGTGACATCCCATGACGTGAGCTCGTGCCACCCAGAGAGTGCTGACTGATGGGTCTGGCTGCTCTCTGCTCTCTGCCTGCTTGTTTTTCTTACTTGTTCCACTTCTTATCATCAGCTAAGAAGCTAGAACAAAATACATATTTTAGTATTTCTTATAAATGAGCAGATTTCTGATTAGGGTATTTTCCGAAGTGATTAGTGCTCATATTGACAGTATCTCACTCAATAATGATGATTTCAATCAAATCAGAAGCCAGAAAGGAAGTGAATAGGTGATAAATTAAGGAACCACTAAAAAAAAAATATTTGGTTGGGTACATTTTGAGAATTAATTGCATGACTATTAACTCTTGAAAGTTTTTAAAAGGTTTCTAAGTTTTGAAATGGTTTGGTGATCTGGGAGTTATTTGACCACTGCTGGAAATGGCATTGAACAGCTGCAGCAATTATAGATGTAATTAATTCACTTGCAAAACTAAACTGATTTCATTATTATGTATAGCATATTAGGTATTTTGTTTCTTTTTGTCATCTATTTAGCACTGTAGATCTGAAAAAAGGGATTTTTCTGTACTTTTACTCTATTCTTTGTTTACCTTGTGCTTTTATAAGAAAGCTTGCTCTCAGAAGTGTGTATTTTTTATCAGAATGACCTTCTGTGCCACTCCTCTGCTGTTGGGGCCCGTGGGTACCTGGTGCAATAGTTTTTCTTGAGGAGGGGGCTTCCCCAAGCCCTTGAAGAAGGTGGCAGACACTTCACTTTGCTCTAAGACTGAAAAAAACTATCCAGAGCAGTAAACCAAAACGTGCCCCCTTCTCTTAGGTGAAATCCCTGATCTCTTCCCTGAGGATGAAGTTGAAAACATCGTCAACAGCGTGAGGAATGAAGTCAAAGGCCGGGGACTGGTGGACTCCAGGGAGAATTGCTGGAAATTTTTTATAGAGCGTGTTCGACGACAGCTGAAGGTGAGGCAGAGGCTGGGAGAGTTGGGGTCCTCACCATCGGCCTCGGTGCAGGGGCACGGGGCAGAGAAGCTTTGGGCCACTGGGAAGGGAGGTCAGACCGCAGCCTGAAAGGCTTCTCTGCCTCTTGATGTGATATGAACCGTGATTCTCTCAGCAAGTAGCACCAAAGCATAGGAAATGCTGTTTGTTGTCATCACTTCTTGGGCTTTAGAAAGCTCTACGGGAACTGAAAATTTTCTCTTTCAAGAGCTGAGCAAGACCAGCCTTTCCATGTTCAAAACCATGCACTGGGCTTTAACTGGTGGCCGTCAGGACTAGGTCTTGCACAGAGGATTGGTCTTCATGTTGTTGATAATCCATAGCCAGAAGAATTAAAAAACATCTTAAAAACAGTGCTGGGAACTGAGTGAGACACAACATGCTTACACGATTTCTTCCACTGCAGCCCATATTCTAGCATAGAAAAACCTTATAAATATGTCCTGAGATCCCAAAACAGTTTCAGGACTTCCCAGGTATGCCCAGCACATGGAGAGAGTACAGTGCAAGAAGGTGTTAATGCTCTTCCAGAAGGTATTTGCCCACCTGCAGGACTGCACAGGGCTGCGGGCCCTGGGCAGGGGGTAGGCTGGGCAACGAGTGGAGACTTGATCTTTGCTCAATGAAAGCGTATCTTCCTTCTTACTCACTGCTTGGCTTGCGTTGGTGGGACACGTTCACTCAGGCAGGGTGGCCTCCCCCTTTTTTGATGTAGGTTGGTATGTGTTTAGGATGGGGAACAGCTGGAGAGTTATTTTTGAGGGAAACTTTGGGGACCATGCCCCAGTATCGATGCCCGAGGAGAGGGAATCCAGTCCTCCTCTCTCTCCCTCTCCCGGTGTGGAGGGGAATTTCTCAGGAGTGCTGTTCTTGTTTTGTGGTTCTTCTAGGACCTTGGTTGTCTTCTGCCTGGTGTCCCTGCCTAGATGTATCCCTGTTAGCTATGGAGGTACGTGGAAGGGCAGTGTGAATTAAGTTTACTTGAGGCTCATCCCTTTTCCTTGTCTACCCTTCTCTGTAATGACGTGCTGGAGCAGATGGATGGGGTCAGCCATCAGGAAGTGCTGTTTGTTCTCCCCAGTGCTTTGTGACAGCATCTTGCGCTGTGCAGAAACCTGATCGATCCGCTGCTGGACCTCTGGGAGCAGCACAGGAGTGGGGCTTGGCCCAAGGGAGTGTGAGCACCAAAACACCTTCTGCTTCAGGGTCACGAGAGAGAGTAGTGTAGGTGCAGAAGAAGGCTTTTGTACATTGGTAGCTTCCTGAAGCTTGCCTGGTCCTGAGAGAGCGACATCGAGGTGCCCAAAGATTATGCTTGCAGGTGTAGGAAGGATTTCTACACGTCTACCCCATGTGTGAGCATGCAGTGGCCATGTCGGAGGAGCAGAAGCTCTGAGTTCAGCTGCCTCTTCTGAAATGGGAATGAAAGTGGTTTTGTTGCAGACTGGCTTTTACAGCTTCTCAAAACCAGATCTTAGCTCACGGTGGAGGTGGTGACAGCTCGTAGAGATGTCTGAGCCAACAGCAGCCTGCCCCGTGGCACTTGCAAGGCTGCGCGGGTACCAGCCAGGGCTCACAGCGGGGAGAGGGGTGATGCACTGAGTGAGATATGCTGCTGCCCAAACTGCCCCTTGCTCAGATTTTACTACTTCATTGCATGATGGCAACTTCTCCCTGTCTGCTCATAAATCCGGCTGCGGTGGGCTTGCAGGAAAAGGGCTGCGATGAATGGTGGTGGCAGGTTTTGGTCCTTGGGTGTTATTCTGTGGTTAACGCTGGTGGTGGGGCAGCGAAGAGGGAAGGTGCTTTGCCTTGTCCTGACTTTACATCCTGGGCGAGGAGTTTCCTTTTGGAAAAGGGAAAGCTTGTGCCTTCCTGAGAGGAGCTGAGCAGGCTGGCTGCGGGGCAAGGAGGCTCCCAGGCTGCCTGAGCTCAGAAGTTAACCGTCCCTTGACCCGGCCCCAGAGTGATGCAAAGAGAGCTTTCCCAGAGACCCATGCATACCGCACGATTTGCTGCAACTCGGAAACTTTTAGCAGCTGTGGACTGAAATAAAAGCCTGCAAAGCAAAGGGCTTGCTGCGCAAAAATGCAATAAGCAGGAAAATATATTCACAAATGCTTTTCTTTCCATTCTCCTTTGTTTTGAGATTTCTCTATTTAAAAAATTTTCCCATTCTGATCAAAGTAGATTTTGAGTTTGAGCCACCTCCGCCTTTGTCAGTGCTGGCTTTTGGGGAAACAATCCAGGCAGGCCTGCGCTCCTGCCAGGAGAATTTAGATCCATTCACTTTAATTCCTGGTTGCAACACTTGAATCTGGATGCCAGTTCCCTGCCAGGCAAACCTTTGTGTCACCGCTGAAGCAGGGAACGGTGGTTATATTAAACCCTGGCTGCAGCCTTGAAAGTGTGCCAGGCTTCTGCCTTGGGCCATAGCAATGCTTAACACCACTGCTTGTCCTTATTGCAGAGAAAAAAATGTATTTACTGCTGGATTATGCCTTTTCCAGGCCAGGCTTGCTGGCCTCAAGTACAAGGGCTCAAGGACTGAGGTTGCCATACCCTTAGATCTTCCTTTGGGAGTGGCTGGAAGAGCCCAGGCCAGGCTGCGTGCTGGAGCCCGGTGCCTGCTCCTGGCCGTGTCTTCTCACCTTCTTCTTCCTTGCTCTCCTCAGGTCGCGCTGTGTTTTTCGCCTGTGGGTAACAAGCTGCGTGTCCGCAGCAGGAGGTTCCCCGCCATCGTCAGCTGCACGGCCATAGACTGGTTCCAGGAGTGGCCGCGGGAGGCCCTCGAGTCCGTCAGCCTCCGCTTCCTGCGAGAAACGGAGGCTGTGGAGGGGAGCACCTCACCTGCTGGTGCCCGGGCCAGGCTTGAGCTGCTCTGGGGGTGCAGGCGCTGGCACCCCTGGCCACTCAGTGCTGGTGGCAGCTAGGGGTGACCTCATCCCTCCGTTCGGTGTGAGAAATGCCTCCCACAAAGAGAGCAGCATTGCAGAGAGGGTGTGATCACCTTTATTGTCCTCAACACTTATCCAGGTGTTATGGTTTTACCCTGGCTGGGAGCCAACACCAGCCAGCCGCTCGCTCACCCTCCCGCCTCCCAGGGATGGGGGGAGAATTAAAGGGGTGAAGGGAAAAGAGACTTCTGGGTTGAGGTAGAACAATTTAATAAGTATTGGAAATAATAATAATGTTGATAATAATAGATACAGATATACAAATGAGTGACACACAGTGACACTGCTCACCACCCGATGACCGAGGCTCAGCCCATTTCCAGCTAATGATCCTGGATCAGGCATAGTCTTGAAACCACAATCTGGGAACAGAGATAAGACCCTGAGTGTCCAAGACTGAGACCTAACTGAGGGAGATGACCCTGGGAGAGGGACCACACAGAAAGAGCTGACCCAGAGCAAGAGAGTGAGCTTCTGGACCGATCCTCACCTCTCTCCTGGCCATGCCGTGCATGGGATGGAACAGACCATTGGCCAGTTTGGTCTCAGTCCTAAACCCAAGGTCAAATCCTGGGCTGGTCACTGGGGCTGTGCTCCCTCCCAGCTCCTCCTGCCCCTGCAGACACGGGCACAGCAGAGAAGCTGGAAAGTCCTGGACTGTCCTGGCAGCAGCTCTGCCCATCAGTGTGTGGTCAGCTTCTCCCCAGCACAAACCCAAACAGCCTCACATCAGCTGCTGGGAAGAAAGTTCACTCTGTCCCAGCCCAAACCAGGACACCAGGACATCTGGGTGACTATTTGCAGGGGAATTGCTGGTAACACTTCAGAGCATTAAACTGAATCAAAGCATGTTTGAAATGCATTCCAGGAATTTCAGGGAGGGGCATGGACCTTAGCAGAATAATGGCCACGGGCACCACACTGGTGCGTGTTTGAGCACTGATAGTATTGCCAGTGCAATGACTGCTTCACTAGCAAGAGAGGCAGCTTACAAATTGGTTCAGAAAATAACCCAATGCTTATGATTACTGCAGGGAACGTCCGCTTTTCTCCCCACATGCATGTCTGAGCGACTGTAATTCTCAAGGGCAAAAATATGTCAAGTTCTCATTGATGACAACCTGCTACTAGACTAAAGAGATTCAGTTCTGTTTATTTAGCTTTTCTGAGAAAGATTTAGGAAGAATAAAGTCTACAATGTTTCTTTTTACGAGGGTGCACTTTCCCCATTTGTACAGGAGAAAAGCTCAAATTTGTACTTAAAAGGCTGTTATTTTATAGAGCTGAATGCTAGAAAAATTGCTTGGAATAAGACAAAGTATGGGATAAAAAGATATAAAAAGAGCTACAAAGTACACGAGCAGACAAAGTTATCTTAGAGATAACAAATGAAAAGGGATCAACTCAGATGTTACATCGTGGATTTTCCCGCAGCAGAATCAAAAGTTAATAAATTCCTTTATATATGACACAGGTCTGCACTATATATAGTTGTGTTTAAAATAGTTTCTCCTTGTTTTCTCATCTTACCTTTAGGATTCAGTGAAAGATTCAATAAGCAAATTCATGGCTTATGTCCACACAAGTGTCAACGAGATATCCCAAATGTATCTGAGCAATGAGCGACGGTATAACTACACCACTCCGAAGTCATTCCTTGAGCAAATCAAACTCTATCAGAATTTGCTACTGAAAAAGGGCAAAGATTTAAAAGCAAAAATGGAGCGCCTGGAGAACGGCCTGGAGAAGCTCAACAGCACTTCTGCACAGGTGAGCAAACCCTTTGGGGTTAAAAGCTGACGCTTTTCCTTGTTTCTCTGCATCCTGATTTGGAGGAGAACTTTGCAGGATGAAACTGCGCAGGGTGTAAATTTTTTGCTAGATCCTGGCTCTAGTCTGACTTGAACTGGTTCCTGGAGGAGCAGGAGCTGTGTTCTCTACTGGAAAGGAGAAGGGAAGAGATGTATCTCCAGTCTCTGCTGTTCAGGTTGTGTTAATCCCAAATGGAAGATCACAGTAAGTAAAATGAGATAGGGATCCAGGTGGCTGTGTACATCTTTTAATGATTATATTTCAGCTGTGGTGACAGAATAGCCTATAAAATACAGGAAGATCAGTGAGTTTTGGAGTTGCATCCAGGAAATCTTCAATGACTTCAGCAAGAATCCTCTCAAACTAATAGAGCATCCTTGCAAAATAAGGCTGATGTTCATTTTTCCTTGCATTATGCTATCCATCTTTAAGGAAAATTAATGCATGTCTGAAATGTAGCTCGACCACCCCAAAATCACCCTGCTGAAGAGCAGCACTGGCACTCTGCTGTGGTACAGACTAGATATTGTTCTGAGTATCTCGCAAACCTCTCTGTAGTGATGCAAACTGCCTCTCAGAGCTTTGCTGTCTACATCTTTTGCTAAACTCCCATTTTACTCTCCATTTCATATTCTATTAACTCTTACAAATGTTCACTTACAAGCTTCTGCTGTGGCCAATGGACCTCTCCTGAAGCTGCTCCAAAGCAACGCGGGGGGGGGGGGTGATGTGAACGAAGGACTGGCAGGTTCAGCCCCTTCCATACATATGCTCTGGATAATGCTGGTGGCATAAATCATGTGTGTCACGCTCAATAGGATGCACGCCTTGCTGGGGGATGATGTATGGGCTTTATTAGTGCCTCTCAGCTCTGATAGTCTATATCTCCCTTCAAGCAGTTGCTTTCTTCATGGTCCAGGACAGGTCTCTGAGGACACAGGAGTGGAGTGGGCGTGTTTTACGTCGACTTTGCAGGTTTGAACATCTCCTTTGTAAGGAGACAGCTGAGTAGCAGAAGGCACCCATCAGAACCAGTGATGCCAACCAGAGCAATAAGTGTGTGCCCCCACCATAAAGCAGACCTTCCATCACCTTGCCTATGGAGGCAAATAATTTTGCTGACTGTGCAACTGTGCAGTGTTGCTGTTTTTGATGATGGCCCAGTGGTGGAAAAGATGGGTAAAGTCTATTTTTTTATTGTGAGCAACTAATAGGAAACCAACCTTTTGAGAGGAAACAAGTGCCCATTGTGTCGGTCAAGAACGGGGACCCTGCTGTGTTCTTCAGGCATGTCTTCAGCGGGGAGTTATTTTACCAAGGGTTCTCTGATGAGCCACAAAAGAGGTGCTGAGCACTGGTGGAGCTGGGAAGCCACAGCAATTGTGGGTCTTGTAGGTTTTGCTGTTGTAAGAAGTGTAAAAGAATGCAAAGTTCATGTCTGGTTGGAGTAAGGCTGGGGTGAGACGTGCCTGTTTGTGAAGTTGATTAAGATGCAGAGCAGTGAGGACAAATATGTCAAAATTGAATCTAAAATTAGCACTGGGGGCATAAAATTAAACACCTCAATTACCAGATCTGTGCAATAGTCAAAGTTGCTGTTGATTTGAAACCAGAGTGTGGATACTTAACGGTGTTGGAAATCATACCGGAACTCTCAACCTTGAGTATGGATTTCAAAGTCTGAACTTTACATTCACCCATGGAAATGGTTGGTCTTGGTGCTGAGGAAGTAACATGTCTTCTGTTTCACTCAGATGTGTCATCTCCAGAGTGTGCCCATGGTGCTCAGAAGCGATGCACTGTGGTTTTCTTGTTTTCAAAGCAGAGGAGGAGGATGACCTGGTTGTGCCTTAGGTTTGACTAGTGCTCCCATCAGCAGCATTGTCCAGATTCCTGAATGACAAGTTCATTATGGATTTTAAGTATTTCTACAGACTGTTAAGTATGGTCTCAGCATGAGGGGGCTCTTGTGTGAGTATTTGCAGGGTGCTTTTAGACTTACCCATTCCATTTTCAAAATAACCTCTCCCCCTCCTTTTGCTCTTCTCCCCTTCACCTGCTCTGTTTTTTTTCTTTTGAGATTTGGACATCTTGATACCTTTGACCAACTTTTATTCAAAAGAAATGTTTTCCATTAGTTTATATGCCTAACCATCTTTCCCTGAAGGCAGTGGCTGTCTTCACTACTCAGAAAAGCAGAAGCCAGCTTCCAGTTATTAGGACGTAACAGACTTGGGAAGATGTGTGGGATGAGTCATTTGTTTTTCAGAGGGATGTTTGCTATGAAGATGTCAGCGCTCTGTTCAGAGCCTGCTGCTGAGTAATTTTTAGGATGACTTTGGTTATATTAACATCACTGCATCACTGGATTCCAGATTCAAGGCTTGCTTGCTCTAGCAATTAATTGCTGACCTTTGTGATGTATTTTGTGTTCTTGAAACAAGGCAGGGACAATCAGATAAAATGAGTCTTCTGGGAGCCTGCCCTCCAGGTTTTCTAGTCTTTAATAATTCTTCTTATTCCGTCCTGGTGGTAGACAAGCACTTCTTCCTTCCCTGTTGGAGTCACAGTACACTGCCCTTGAATCTCTTGTTTGCTTCGCTCTTTTCCTTGCTCCCTCACGTTACTGATTGCTTATCAGATTGTTGTGGACTGGGGAAGCTGCTCGCAGGTTTTTCCCATTTCCTAGCACAGTCTGGGACCAAGCACTGACCCCTTTGTGGCCAGTTGTGAGAGGACAGAAGATGGGAGCTGTGCTGGGAAGGCTTTCTGCACGTTATCTCAGATAATACCTGTTGGTGGTGGTCAGGCTTGGCCACCTCTGGGTTTGGGAAGTGTAGTTGAATGGCTGGAAATACGACAAGCATCTGGGTTTTCCAAAGAAACAGCCAATAGCTGTGTGGACAAGCTGCCAGCCTGTTTGGATGGAAGGTTTTGGTGTGAGAGAGGGGACATCTGAGTACCTTCTGTTACTGTGACGATTATAGACAGAGGAGAACTTCTCATGCCTTTATTGCTCGCAGTGCTCTGCCAGGGATGGCTCTGTGGCTGTTGACGGAAGGATATTGAAGGTTTCTGCTGTGGCTGTGCCTTCCCGAAGGCGGCAGCCTGAGACCTCCCTGCTCCCTGGTGTCTCATCAGGCATTTGATGTCTGGGCATTAGGATGTGTGGGAAGGGAGGAGAAATGGATGTGACAGACTGTTTCTGCTGTGGATACGAGTCTAGCATTAAGGCAAACTTGTTTGCTGTGCTGAGGGGGTGAAACTGGAGGAGGAAAGTTCATCAATCTGCATTCCCTGTGCCACCCCCGGGACATCACTGGAGACAGTGAATGTGGTTATTTAGGCGTAGCTCCTGTTTCTGTCCTTCCACTGCGTAAACTTTCCTACCAGTACCTGAAGGGGGCTACAGGAGAGATGGGGAAACTCTCTTTATCAGGGGGTGCAGGGACAGGACAAAGGGGAATGGTTTGAAGCTGAAAGAGGGGAGATGGAAATGAGATGTGAGGAAGAAATGTTTTCCTGTGCGGGGGGTGAGGCAGTGGCCCAGGTTGCCCAGAGAAGCTGTGGATGCCCCATCCCTGGAGGGGTTCAAGGCCAGGCTGGATGAGGCTTTGGGCAACCTGGGCTGGTGGGAGGTGTCCCTGCCCATGGCAGGGGGTGGCACTGGATGGGCTTTAAGGTCCCTTCCAACCCAAACCCTTCTGTGATTCTGTGAAACACCATTAAATTGTCCCAGCTCAGCTGGGTTTGAGCTCTACCCTCACTGGGGAAACACACTTGTTTCCTTTGGCAGGTAAGGGAGGCTGGAGGCCAGCGTACGGCCCCTCGTGTGGTGGGGTGTGTTGGCACAGGGCCCAGCAGAGCCTCGGCACCCACCACAGCACCCACTTGGGTCATTCCCACTGCAGGCTTCCCAGGGAGCCCAAGCCCAGCTGGGCAGGGGCCTTAGCAGGGACACACGCTTCTGGGCTTCCAAACATTTCTTTTAGGTAAAGCCCTTAAATGGATTTCTTGCTTTTTCTAAAATCCTGACAATGTTATAGGAAGTCATTTACCTATCCATTATTACTTGTGCTTGGCTGAAAGCAGGTTTTGTCAGGGCATTTGCTGTTCTCGCAGGCTGTGCTGAGCCCTGACTTTACATCTGCTCATTTTGTAGAGCTGTTGAGTGCTAGGAGGTTTTAATCCCTTGCTTGTTTTGTCGTGGTTGTGTAAACCCCTAAAGCTTCCATTCATACACGTGTCCAGCACATGATTACTGATTTTTGGGCAGAAGGTCACAGGCCATATCTGCCATCAGCGAAGCCTCCCACTTCAATTTCCTGCAATCCCTGAAGACGTGGAGCTGAACAAGAAGCTGCTGCTGAGTTTGCCAGCTGAAGGGATTATGTGCTCCTGCCAGCCCAGAGTCGTTTGAATTTACGGTCTCCTCTTTGTCCTGGTGAAAACAGCATTGTAGTGCCGGGCAGCAGGAGGTGACAGTGGATGAAGTGCACAAAGAGGCTCCTAAGAAACCGCTCCCCACTTGAAGCTGATGCCGAGCATCAATAGCTTCGGTTTATATGATTGCAAATTGTGCTCTCTTTTCTGGTATAAAAAGGAATTATCAACAAAAGCTAGTGTCCAGCTTCCCTTCAAGGAAGTATTTTTACACAGGTGAGGCGTACCCCAGGAGCTCTAAGCAGTCCTTTGTGAGCCTGGCAGCAGGACAGGGAAAAGCTCCATGGTCTGCACAGAGCCTGTGTAAACTCATTGAGGTGGGGGGGTTTAGAAAGAGACTTTCTGTCTTCAAGTGAGAGCCAGTGCGAGCTCCCCCACCCTGCCTGTGTGCTGGAGCAAGCTCCTGCCTTGCTGGGTGTGAGCAGCCTGTGCTTGGGATTGCCCCAACCCACTGTGTCTTCCCTCCAGGTGGATGAACTGAAGGCCAAGCTGGCGGCCCAAGAAGTGGAGCTGAAGCAGAAGAATGATGATGCTGACAAGCTGATCCAGGTGGTGGGGGTGGAGACAGAGAAAGTGAGCAGGGAAAAGGCAATTGCCGATGAGGAGGAGCAGAAGGTGGCACTCATCACCCAGGAGGTGGAGCAGAAGCAGAAGGACTGCGAGGAGGACCTGGCCAAAGCTGAGCCTGCGCTGGCGGCGGCCCAGGCTGCTCTCAACACCCTCAACAAGGTAGGGTGAAGATTCCCATGGGAAAAAAGGGCAAGAAGGAGGACCTGGGTA
>NW_010111204.1:0-5221 GCF_000699245.1 Pterocles gutturalis
AGGTCTCTGGAGAAGCAAACGAGTTCTTTAATTGGCTTTCCATGAAGATAAATATGAGCTGCTGACCGGGCTGAAGGAATGTCAGTCATTAAGGGGCCAGCGCTGCGCTCCCCCCAGCCCGCAGCGCCCGGCTGCGCTGCCCTTCTCCTCCGTTACACCGTGCTGATTGCCAGCCCGTGCAGCTCGGAAATATTTACTGTTCCGTACGCTTGCTCTGCGCTGAAGCCTGGCTACCAATTACTCTGTATTAAATTATGTTTGGTCGTGGTGGTGATTATACAGTATCCAAGCAACTCCGGCATAATCTAATTTAACGCACAACACGATTCACTCCGCTCCCCTTCTCCTTTGTTTTTCTGAAAGCGAATGTGAAGGGAGCGGGCTCGGAAATATTTACTGTTCCGTACGCTTGCTCTGCGCTGAAGCCTGGCTACCAATTACTCTGTATTAAATTATGTTTGGTCGTGGTGGTGATTATACAGTATCCAAGCAACTCCGGCATAATCTAATTTAACGCACAACACGATTCACTCCGCTCCCCTTCTCCTTTGTTTTTCTGAAAGCGAATGTGAAGGGAGCGGGTGTCCCCAGCCCCCCCTCAACACGACCAGCCCGTTCTGCTGCGGGGACCGCGCACTGGGGTTAAGCCGTTGCCCTGCACGTTTCTCCAGTAGTTGCTGATTCCCGTCTCCTGCTTGTGCTGGAAGTGATTTCTGCAAAGTGCGGATGGGAGGGAACCAAAAAAGGACTCGTCTAAATGAATATTGGTGCAATTGCTTTCACAGTGTGCTGGGGGCCAGAAAGAAGGAGCAGGTTAAAAGGAAAATACAGCAAATACTTGGAACCCTGCTGAAGGGCACTAACGATGCCCGCCGAAGAGCACCGGGTGAGAGCACCCCATCTTTAGAAACCGCGGCGTTATTCTGCAGTGCAGAGCATGATGAGGAGGTGTAATTTGTAGGGATTTATCCTATGGATGACGGCCGTGGAGTTTGAAGGCTGTGAAAGGTGGATCATGTTTTGCAGCACAGTGTTGGTAACCCAGGGCTGTGCTGGGAGAGTCCCCGTGGTACAGATCAGGTCCCAGCAGACCTGCACGGCTGCCAAAGGGCTCCCACGCTTCCCAAATCCCAACCAAACCCAGCACAGAGGGGTCTGGTACCGGCTGCAGGAGGGAGGCGAGGGCTGGTGCTCCTGCCTGGGCACGTTGCTCGGGCTGCGGCTGGTGCTGCCGGCCCGTGTCCTAAAAAACGTTAATGGTTTAGTCTGAAATAATTAACAGGAGCGCACACAGCTGCCTCGCCGTAATGAGTCAATGACAATGCAATTTATTAGAGTGATGTATTACACGGGAACGGTAATGAGAAATGGAGGGAGCTAATTTGGTAAGACTTAGATCAATTCCGTTGTTTTTTTTATAAATGAACATTGTTTTACTAACCACAGAGGATCATTAAAATTATTATTTTATTAGTACTTTCCAAAACTATTTGAATTATAGCTGCTTTATTCAAACCCAAATAGGAGCATGTGAACGTGTGTCTGGAATATAGATGTTGTCGCGACGTAAAAACGTCGGGATAAAATATTCAGAGCTTCCTGACAGCGGGGGAGCTTATGGGTAGGAGGGAGGTCCCGCGAGCTCCCGAGGGACTTTCACCGGGATCGCCGCTCCTCTGAGGCCGTAACCCAAGCCCAGACCCGGTGGAGGTGATGGCTCTGCATGTTCTCCAGGGATGTAACATGCCCCAGTGGTGAGAATTCTTGCCTGGGTGGTGCCTAGGGCTGCAGTTGGTGTTGGGGGGGCTAAGCCAGCAGCCCGGAGCCCCCCCAGCATCCCTGGGCGGTGGGGTCCTCTGCTGCTGCCTGGGAGCTGTACGCAGGGATGAGGAATGACGGGTTCTTTATTTGCTCAGGTGAGATTTGGATGAAAAAGGATGGAAAGCATCTTTTCTTTTAAGCCAGCCCTAGTTTACGCTGTGCTGCAATAAGCTGAGTGTGCACAGAAATGAGCACAGGGGTGTCCTGGCCCTCAGACAGCAGTAACAGCTCACGGCAATAACGGTCTGGGATGAAGATCTGAGCCTCAGCCTCGCTTTGTGCTGGCTTACTGCATGTGGCCAGGGGAAACGGGAGAGAAAACGGGAAAAGGCATTTTGGAAAGCTCTCCGGCTGAACGATGTGACTGCACCGCCCGGGGCCAGCCCGGTTCCGAGAGAACCACGAGAGCGAGCCGCGGGGCTGGGGCCATGGGGCTTCCACCGCCGGTCCTTGCTGCGTCACCCACATGTGTCATTGCATCGTGTGTCATCGTGGGACTCCAGCACGTGGCTCACCTGCAGCCCACCGTCCTGGCGAGGTCCACGCTGCACGGCCACAGGGTCCCAGGGATGTGACCCAGGGCGGCTGCTGATGCTTTGCACCACCAGGTGCGAGGCTGGAGCTATGGCAAAGTCACCCCCTCCCCAAATGCACGTTAGCACCAGGTCCTCGGTGCGAGCCATGTCACTTTGCTGAGCTGAGCTTCTCCCGCCGGGATGCGATACTTGCAAACATAAAAATAAATGATGATGACAGGGAGGAAGGCTCGAGTGTCAGGGGGTCCCTGGGTGAGGAGTGGGTGTCCGTGTCGGGCAGATTCCTTGGCGGGGCGGAGAAGGGTGCGTGTGGGTGCCCGTGGGTTGGGGATAAAGCCTGACCCTCTCCTCCCAGCCTGCTGGGGGTGGGCTGGATGGGGCTGACCCCCGGTGCGGGGAAACGCCAAAATGGGTGAGAAGGAGTTGGATTTTGGAACATATGAGGTCACTCATTCAGCTGGAGAGCAGCGCGTGTCAGAGGTCCAACAATGTGTTTTCAGAAGGGTTTGAAGCATTCATGATTCAAGATGTTTTCCTGGGAGGGGTTTGCAACATGAGCCTCGGTGGCCAGCGCAGCACCGGGGTTTTATGGGATTAGTCAATGCGCTGGGGCTGGAAGGTCTCTAGTATCACAATGGTTAAATTTGTACTTTTCCACATGGCTGAACCTTCAAGGAGCTCACCAGGAGGGTAAAAAGTGTAAACAGGGTTGTAAGCGTGGTGCCAGCCCTGAGGCAGGGAGGGGGTTTCCGTGCACATTAGTTCTTTCCCCTTTTTTTTTTTTTTTTTTTTTTCTTCCCAGAGTTGCAAATAATCACAAGCAGAACCTGATGACTGTTGCTAATCTGGGTGTGGTATTTGGGCCAACGCTGCTTCGACCTCAAGAGGAAACAGTGGCTGCCATTATGGACATCAAATTCCAGAACATCGTGATTGAGATTTTAATAGAAAACCATGAGAAGGTAATGGCTTTATTTGCTTCTTTCAGTGCAGTTAATTCATTGAAACAAATCTGTCTCTCTGGAGGAGTTGCAGCCCCTCTGCCAGACAGGGGGTTGTGCTGGGGTGGGGGGCTGCGGGTACCCCCAGGAGCTCCTTCCAGCCACGGGCACGACTCTGGGAATGGCACAGAAGATCCAGAGCCGATGGCTCTTGGGCTGTAGTTGTGTAACCAGCGCTGCTGGTAACCAGCCTCAGGGTGAGTCGGCACGTCCGTGTCCCCATTACAGAAATCCCCCTTTCTCTCCCGTTGCTGAATAGGAATTTGGCCTCAGTGTTGAGAGGGACGAGCACTGAGAGCAGGGCGAGGTGCACGTCTAGGCTGGCATCCTGCTTTCCTGGCTGAATCCGTGTTTATTCAAGTCCTGGCTTTATCCACAGCGTTGGTCTCCTAGATGACGATGGGTTTGTGTCCGTGGGCTGCAGGGATGGTCTGTTGGCAGAGTGGGGTCTGTCCCCGCAGCCGGACATGTCCAGGGGCTGCATGCAAACAGCAGCACTAAAAAAACACCGTTTTCTTCTAAATTCAAACAGTTCCCTCATTACTATCCTATATTCGTCTGGTTTTGGCTGGAAAGAACTAATTTGTGTTTTGAGGCTGCAAAGAAAGAAGTAGAGCAGGCTTGTCCCCGGCGGTTTGGCGTGTGGATGTCTCGACCATAAAGGGTTTGTGGCAGGTGGAGGTGCAAGGCTGAGCCTCTGCCACGCGTGGGGCAGGCAGCAGCCTCGGGGCACGTCTGCGTGGGGCTGCGAAGGACGGGGCTAAAGAAAAGAATGCTTAAAAATTAAAAAATTTTCATAATAAGTAATCTAGGACTAGCATTCATTTTACTAACCCCGGTGTTGCTCTGTACGTAAGCTTTAGGGTTTCCTTTCCTTGTTTTATTTATTTCATATTTTACAATGTTTTTCTCAATATTTAGAAGTTTTTCCATGTTTAGATTTTTTGTTCATCGGCAAAGCAAAGTTCTAGATTGTAGTCCCGGATCTCTTTATCAAACACTTGGAACCCCAGTGGGATTGCTAACTGCCTTGTGAGCAGCCTCTCGAGCTTGGTGGGCTGATGGGCTGCAGCTCCATCAACCTTGGAATGAAGAGACTCGGGAGACTCAGGCATGTGGAGGAGTTCAGAGTTGTCAGTCTCCAACAACAGCCAGTGGGGATGCAGAGACCGTCTGTGGTTCCCACGTGCTTGGGAAAACTGCTCCCACGAGTGCATCAGGGTGTTTATTCAGGTGTGTATTTAATGGAGAAGCTGTTTTCCAGCAGCAGCGATGGTTTAATGCTGAGGGGTGGGAGCAGCGGTGATGAACCTGCGGTCGGGGGCGAAGCTCCCCCAGCTCCGGTCCTGCACGGAGCAACTGGCACAAATCCTCATGTCAGCCATCAACGGTCACCTCTGTCTGTCTGTCACCTCTGTGTTGGTCCGGGGAGCATTCACTGCCTGTCCCTGGTGGTGACGGGCTCCTTGGCTGTGCCACCGGTGTGGGGAGCAGCGCGGTGTCACTGCAGGTGTGCTTCATCTCCCTTCCCTTGCTGGGCTCTGTGCAGCCCTTCCCTCGTGAGCCCCTCTACAAACACAATGTCTTTAGACATCGATTTATTCTCTGCCTGAACCGAGTCTCGTGCTGTGCCACATCAGCTGGGATCTGCGCAGGAATCGATGGCAGATCTCCGCAGGGCTCGGCGCCGCTCACCGGCCACAGCACAGCTCGTGCCCCGGCGCTTTGATGCTCTCCCCTCCTTAGCTGTAATTCACGGCACCAGCAGAAGGGTGGATCTGCACCTGGGCTGCACGTGTTCGTTGCTGATTAGTTCTGCAGCGGGTGTATCTGCCGCCCAGTGTCCATGTGCCCTGGGTGCAG
>NW_010111205.1:0-24343 GCF_000699245.1 Pterocles gutturalis
GTGTTCTGGGGGGTGGCTTGGCAAAACCACTCCTTGGTGCTGGCCCCAGGACAGATCCCAAAGTCACCGTCACAGTCACCTGGTGCCGCAGCCACACCTCACTGCCGCACCGGGCCAGCTCCGAGCATGCACCCAGCCCTGCTCAGGCCACCGGCCTTCGTCCTTCAGCCATGGACCTCCACCTGCTGCTGCCTTCCTGCCTCCCGGGCAGCTGCTGGGGCTCCAGCTCCGAGCAGAGGGTTGCAGCAGGGACAGAGGCCACAGGCACAGCCGGGGAGCAGAACAGACAACAAAGCACTCGGCTATCACCCAAGGTGCCTCCTCCATCCCATGGCTCTCCCCCAGCCCCTGACCCCGTGCCAAGCCGAGGTGTGGCAGAGGAGTGCCGGCTCATCTCAGCGCAGGTCGGTTGGGCTTGTCCCCGGAGTTTCCAGCAGACGCAATGGCCTGAGCTAACCCGGCAGAGCAGGTTCTGCGCCGAAGGCATCTCTCCACAGGTTTTATCCGAGAGCTTGGAAGGTAGCAGAGCAGCAATGACTTGATCTCCTTCCCTTCCACGTGCCGTTGAAGCGCCACGGTTTTGCATTTTGCCCTTTTCCACCGTTACAAACCCAATCTCCACAAGGAGGTCAAAGCAGCTGCACCACACCGCGGGCAGACAACAGAGCTCCACCAGCACAATGGGAGGCGAGAGGATTCACTGTGAGCAGGACTGGTACCAACCAAACCCGCCACCGCAAAAAAACCTCCCAACTGACCAAAGTCCTTCTGACAGGAACCCGGTGATCTCCAGCAACACAGCCCAACGCACCCTGAACTTCAGGTCCTGCTGCGCAACACCACGGCTGCTCCCACGAGTCTTGAACCCTGGCAGCAGTGATACCCCCTCCCGACGAGTGAAGCTCCATTAACAGCGATTAACAAGGGCAGAGGACTGGCAAGCCCAGACCCACACCCAGCAACACCACCCCTAGGAAGCAGATCACTCCACCAGCAAGGTCACCTCTGGATTTCGGGAGCGGGGACAGACAAAGGGCACATCCCTGGAGGCACAGATCCCGGAGACGCCTCCACGCACTCCCCGGAGCTGGAAGGATGCGAGGATGCGTTTTTCAGGCGCCCAGACACCTCAAGGTCCAATGAAGAGCAGCCACTCCCCGTCCCTGCCATCAACACACCAACGAGCCGCCCGCAGCTCTGGCAGCAGGCGCAGCAGCAGGTTTAGGACCCCTTCACCACGTCCAGTCCAACCCCGAGCCAACAACCGCTGCAACAGCTCTTCAGCCCCACACAGCAAATCCGCGCGAGCCGCCCCAGCCCCTCCACCAGCACAGCCCATCCTCTGGTGGAGAGTTAATTCCAGTGCTGGTGGTTAACCAGCCCCAGGGCCCCGCCTGAGCCTGTATGCTGGGGTTCGGACAGGATTCCTACGGCTGCCAATTGACTTCTCATGAAAACACAAATTCACAAGAAAGTTTTTTGTCAAAAGAAAAAAAATGGAGACAGGCTTGTGTTTCTAATCCAAATGTACTTCTCTTTATTCAAACCAGGGGTAATCACTGGTTAGTGCGAAATGCACCTAAACCTTTTGCCTGAGGGAAATCTACATCTTAACAAGGCCTCCGTTAACCCCTAATGAAATCCACAGAGGATTGGAAAGCGTTTGAAGCACAGATCTCGCGCTGCGCTTCCTAAGTGACTCTGTGCGTCGACAAGTCTGCACCTGCCTTGTTACCAGCTCCATACCATCGGGTAACAAAAGCAAAATACACTCAGTAGATTTCTTTGAACTCCCAGAGTTTCTGAACCATCTGCCCCACCACTAATGTCAGGAGTAAGGGGGTTGCAGCTTACCCTCACTTCCAACAGTGCTAACGGAAACCCTGTTTTAAATTAAAAAATAAGCCAGCATACATAGTAGAAAATTTCTCTTAAAAATTTCACAATCTGTAAATGTATATATTTTTTTCTTTTAAACATAAAAGTTTACAATATACGGTAAAACAAAGGCTCAGGAAAAATAATTTCAAAAAAAAAGAAACCTGAAGTTTTGAATTAAAGCTGAAGACATTTTTAAAACCCTGTAGTTTGAACCAGTGACATTTTCTTTATTTGTGCTGATGGGTTAGAGAAAGGAAAATATTTAAAAACTGCAGTCCAAACACCCACAGCTTTGCCTTCAGAAGCCATCTTCCCCCACCCCCCAAAAAAAAAAAAAAAGTTGTTAGGTTTTTCTTCCATCAAGTATGTGATTGTCACAAGTTCAGAAGTCTGGGATTCCTGGGTTCAGCTGGTACCAGACATCCCTGGGTGGACAGAATTCCCTGATGGCCAGCCCACGCTAGCGCCTGTAGGGGTGAAATCCTTGCACGTTATGGTTCTGTCCCCGTCCAAAACCGCTTCCTCCTGCGGGTGGGCCACTGGATGGCTGCACCGAGGGGCCTCCGTAGGGAGGGGGCTGCTGGCTGGGATCAGAGAAACCTTGTCCAAAACCACTCAAGTCTTGTCCATACCCTGGGGAGAAGGGGAAAAGGGCAGCAGAGTGAGCTTCCAGTATTATCAACACAGACATCAACTCAAAACCTGGCGCCTCTCCCTCCCCCCGTGCACGGCCTCAGGAACAAACCCCTTGGTCCAACGTGTTCAGATAAGCAGCTGCTTTCAGTTCTTGCCGTTATCTACCTTCTCATACAGAAGAAACAGGCAAAAAGCAGAACGGAATGGGTATGCAGAAATGGGAGTTTCCACTTTGGAGGGAATCCCACCCAGGCCACAGTCAAACCACCACATTACGGCTGTTCGGATGCTTGACGTGGCTCGCAGGTCTGCTGTCAGCTCACTCAGGGCTTTCTCATTTTGGGTTGGGTTTTCTACTGGCCAAAAGCTCGTACTGTCAGGAAGATGTAGGAAGGAAGTCTGTGGGAAATCTCACAGCTGTTAAACTGCAGCAGCCCAGACTGATTGCGCAGAGGTGTCAGACCTGGCTCTGGACACTCGGCTTCACCATCTGCCCTGGGCAGTCAGAAAACTTCCTTACTGAAAAGACACACTGGAGAAGACAACTGTCTTCTTCTGCCCACCCTGTGAGGCTGCGACCTCCGCTCTGCAGCATAACCCATGGCAAAGACTAGGCTCAGAACAGGTTTAGAGTAAGCAGAATTTGGGGATAGGGAGGAAGGGCGAAGACTAAAGACTTGCTGGAATTCTTGCTGCCACTAGGAAAGGCACCTAGATGTAAATTAAGAACACTGAGAAATTGAGAAATTTAATAAGAGCTCCTGTAATTAAATACGGCTCTGAATTGTAATAGTGGCATCAGTGCAAGCCTCTGCTATAAAAGATGGCATTAAGAATCCTAATTACTGAGTACATTTCTGCAGTTCTGCTCTCTCTGCAGGCTTAAAGCAGGTTTAACTCTCTTAATCCAAAACAAAGTCTTAGCGTGTCTTCAGTATTTCAATTTCAAGCTCTGCCTGTCTCTCAGGACTTGCTACCACTAATGAGTATTAAAACACATCTATCACAGCCCTCTATTAGCTCAAAATGCTAATCCACTCATTTCTTCAGACGGAGATAAGCACGCAACCAAAAATACAATTTAATTGTTTGCCAAGGAGTGAGGCTCAGAGTGGAAAAAAGAAAATGGAGTTATTCTCACTGTACACTGCAGTGTTCCAGCACCAAGTGGTGGAAACCACAGTTCTCGATTTGTTTATCACAAAGGAAACCTACAGCATAAACCTGAACAGCCAGACATGGGAGCACACACTGTCTTCCCCTGCTTTCTTCACTCCTGCAGCAGCTCTGGGCTCGCACCAGCGCCTCACGGTGAAGCACACAGCCTGCCTCCGCTCTCTGGGCGAGCTGTGCCGACCACAAGGCTTTTACCGTCCTGCTTCAGAACCCAAGCTCAGTTCAGTTACACAGGACAAAGCCTCACCGACACAGCAGCGTGGGACGCGAACAGCAGTGTCATTCACACTTCAGTCTGAGTTCTCACTTCAGCCCGAACACGAACTCTCTTGCCCTTTCTCGCAAAAGTAAACATTTGAGTCACATCAGTCCCCCCACCCTCTTTAAAGAGACCCTGCAAGAAACAGGGGTTAATGTCCCCAACGCAGACATACCACCAGCACTGGCTGCAAAGAGGCACCACCTACCCAGGCTCCTCACTGCTCAGCCTGACCATAAGAGTGTAAACAAAGTACTGGCGCCTAGCCTGAAGGGTCTTGAGCAAAGGTACCCAGCCCTAGTGAGAACCCCAGCACAGCCCTGTGCAGAGATAATTTTTCAGGGTGAGGGAGACACACCCGTGTTAGTGTTTAATTTACTAGTGTTTACATTCACCCCAGCTGTAAACACAGCAGCATTTAAGATGCTGTCAAGCCAGGACAAATCTCAAAATGCACAGCGATGAGCTAACTCAGTGCCTCTTCATCAGCCCCTAAGCTGTATGCATTTATGTAAATACATGCAGATCAGCCAGACTGCCTATTGTACAGCAATGCTGCTGACTCATCTGCGAGCACACCAAGTGCTGAAGCTCTTTAAAAAAGTGTAGAAGGTTTTCCACATGGCTTTATGAACAAGTGGATGAATCTGTGGTGGCGTAGCACATTAAATCTCTCTATCCCTTTTAGCACTTGTACTCGTTACAGCTTTCAGGCTAGAAAAGCGCTTGTGAGGCGAGAGACTAACTGCAGTTGTGGTTTAAACAACTAACCTCTTAGTGTTCTGCTACTCACCTCTTCCTCCCTCCCTACCCAGCACTCTTAAGAGAAATACTGAAATACTTCCCTGGCACAGAGGCTTCCTAGACTATACAAGAGGCAAGCAGCACTATACACACCAAATACTGGAATCCCCCCTCCCCAGTTTTTCATAATGTTGGAAAACAGATTCGTCCTCAACTTCCAACACATCTCAAATATTTGCTCCCCACTGAATTTAAATGATTCTGCACAAATTTATACTGATTTAGTAGGGCCCACCCCACTTCAAAGAGAGTCTGCAAAGAGACAAGTTCTGGCAAGACAGGAAAAGCTTCCTCTTGAGTCACAAGGGCAAAGCTATCTATGAAAGCAACTGTGTTTACAACAAATTGAAAACCATTTCAAATTCACCAACATGAGAACATATGCTTGCTTTATAAACACATCTGAAAAGCTCATCTTCCTTCAGAGTCTGTTTTACATTTCTGGAACTTCCAAGAGTGTCTACTTGAATAACTCCACAAAGAGCTCATTCCGTAACAGTTTCTGCAGGAGCTTTAAATGAAGCAGGCGGGCACCAACACACAAGGAGAACTTGTTCAAGTAGGGAGTTTTGGGGTTTTTTTGTAGTACTGTCTGCCTGGCTTAAAACTTCATCAAAAAAACACCAATGTCTTCTACCGGCTACCTGAAACAGCTACGTATATAGCACAATTAAGCTTTACACACTTCTGACAGAACTTAGCTTGAGATAGACAGGAAAGGAACGGGGGGAAGAGAGGAAAAGGCACACAGACTGGATTCTTATACCCTGGACTGCCTGCCTCTCGGTGCTGTTCTTCCTCTTGAAGTCTATTCTCCAACCTGATCAAAGTCAGTTCCACAAAAAAGTTGACTGCAAGCTCCACAAAGCTCTTGGAGGAAAAAAGTTTTAACTACCGATTCAGGGAGAGTGAACTTATCCTAGCAGTGCACAAATCTCTGAAGACTATTTCACAGCGTACAAGCAATATTTTACAGTTGATTAAGAAAACACCCTCTGGCTAGAATATCACATGATTTAAGGATCGCTCGAGAGCTGATGGCTGGCATTCCCATCCTGGAGAGAAGAGCCTTCAGCGTTAGCACACTGTTTCTGAACACTGGCTTTCTATACAAGTATAAAAGAGAAGCAGGAAGGGGAGAATGATCAAGCTGAGTTTATTTTATACGCAGTTACTTACCAAACTGACTATAAGGGAATTCTGGCTGAGCAGTCGGGGGTTTGCTCATGTCCTGAGTTGCCTGAGATGGTGGTGGTGGTGGTGGAAAAGCTAGTGGTGCTGCCCCTGGAGTGGCAGGTGGAGGGGGTACTCCAGGAGGGGCAAACTGGTCAGGTGGAGGAGGTGGAGCACCATAACCAAAACCTGGAACATAGGAAAGTACAACACAGTGAAATGACACAAGTAAACGCCACCCTGACTTCTTGTTTGGCTTTAGAGTATGATACAATATTTTTAAAAATACTTAGAAGTCTTTTAAAACCCAAGTGCTCACTACCTAAAGCTGGCCATACAGTGATTCACTCCTACACAGTGGCAACCGCTGTGGCTAGAAGACCCCAGTGACCAGACCTTCTGTGAACCAGGTTTGTGGCTGGACTTTTCAAAAGGTGGCCTGAGGGGGTAGGTGCTAAAATCCTATTTACATTTCCAACACCAGTCATGACCTTAATTCCTGAAGCTTCTCCAAAAACCCCAGCCTGCATCTAGTACAGGGCACCATGCAGTAACAGAGCTCAAACTCTTCTCCCAGGTGTTCCAATAGGGGTACACAGCAAATCTAAATTCATTTAGCAACATCAACTAGAGAACATAAATGACTACTGCACGCAAGAAAAAAGCAACCCAACTCACTGACAAAAATACTTATGCCATTAATTATAGCTCAGAATACACAAGCTATGCAAAACATCTAAGGACAGGTGAAATGTAAGGAAAAAAAAATTTTAAGTCCAGAGAAAGGCGAGCAAAAGCTGAAAGGTGAATGTGGTGACAGACTGTACTGAAACTCCTGCAAGTCACTTACTAAATGGTGGAGGGGTGCCATAGCCCTGTGGAAATCCTTGCGGAGGTGGGAATCCTCCAGGAGGTGTAGAGACTATGTATGAGGTAAATGGTGGCGGTGGCGGAGGAGCTCCTCTTCCTGGAGGAGGTGGTCCATATCCACCTAGAAAACCAAGAGAAACCAACTACTAAAGCGACTTAACAACAAAAAGGTGCTGCTTAAGTCAGCATCCTCTAGATGG
Source organism: Pterocles gutturalis (assembly GCF_000699245.1). Lineage (NCBI taxonomy): Eukaryota > Metazoa > Chordata > Aves > Pterocliformes > Pteroclidae > Pterocles > Pterocles gutturalis. Next base: position 7,000 of record NW_010111205.1, read on the forward strand.
GGTAAAGCTGCTTGACAGATTTCAGATGCAGCCTCAGCCTTCTATGAATTCTTACTCTGGGAAATATTTGTCCTCCAAGTATCCCTACTAGTAAATAATTGCGGTTTAGAATGTAATTCCTTGATAACAAATTCATGGGGTTGGCAACAGCAGTATTTATGTCAGCTCCCATTACTGATTTCGTTAAGAGTACACTATCGTCTCCTTCGTTCTTTCAGGACAAATTCAGTCAAGCTTTTCAACACTACAGAAATCCACAAATCACTGAATTGTTAAAGAAATTGTACCCTTGCTTATTAGAATTTTCTTTTAAAATTGGTCCCATGAAATGTACTTACCAATTGCCTGTCCAGCTGGCACCCACATCCCTAAAACAGAAGAAAAAAAAAAAAGCAAGTCATACACTGAAGCTCTACACTATGAAACAGGAATGATTTAAAAGGAAGTTGATCTTTCTCTGGGCCCTGGAATAGTCTGGGTATCCTCCCAGTATCCCTTACAGATCTATTTTTACGGCCCAAGAAATAGTCTTGGACTATTTCTGAATATGCAATTCTGAGAAGACTCTGAATCATTCAGCAAATAACGCACAGAAGCGACAGCAGCCCCCAAATTCAAATCAGGTGGAGTGTTCCAGAACTGTGAGCATACTAAATGCAAGAAACTACACCAGTATAATAAAAATACTGAGAATCACAGCAGACTATAAATCCAAAACATTTTTAATATACTACCAGGTTTATCCTCATTATTTTTGAAGTTTTTGAACCATAAAAACATCATCGTCTGCATTCGTTGCAGCATTAAGATTGAAAGATAAACACATTTATGTTTTACGTTAATCTTTCCAGTAAATCAGATATCATTTTCTCTACAAATAACCGTACTGAAAATAATCTAGTTTCCCAATTTGCACAGTTACAGATTAGCACATCTGTGCAGAATGTCAAAGCCTCAGCTGCAGCTTTCAAGTTAATAAGCACCATGGGGAAACAAGCAATCCCTCCACTGAGGTATCATCTATTGTAGCAATAGACGAAGCAGTGACACTCTCTTTAGCCCCCCAGGTGAAAATTTCTCATCTATCAGAGCAAGCAAGCTCTGTTCTGTCAAATGTAACTCAATTATACCACCGTATTCCTCCATAAGTTATCAAAACTGTCTCTGGATGAACTCAGCATATTTATCCTGTCTTCAAAATCTTGCGGGGGTTATAGCCATCAAACCCAAAACACACGGCTGCTCCTTTCAGCCCCGAAGGGTTCAAGCTAAATCAAGAAAATTATATGCAGTAAGTGCTCCCCTGCACCACCACTAGCCCCACAGCTGCTTGTTATTTTTTGCGGCTACATTAAGCCATAAAATCCAAAGACCAGACCATCTGTTTTTCTCTCATCCCTTTCAAATTTTACTTATAACTTCCTTTGAAACTGCTTCATCCTTGAAAACCCATATTTCAACAGAATTTTTCATTAGGGTCTCACGTAGGCCACAATCCCACAGCTGCAGTCATAACTCCAGCCCCCGAGCTTCCTCAACACCTTCTCCACATTACGGGAAACCACGCCGCCTGTATCTGGGCGAGGCAGAACCAAACAGAGGAGGTGAAGCACTGCCCGGGACACATGTCAGACTCAGCACAACCCACTGACTTCTGCCCTATGCAGCAACGGTTTTTGGGAAAAGAAGAGAAGGGACAACCTCAGCAGACTCGGGAAGGACTGATGTGTGGAGTTTTAGTTCTGCTGCCAATAATCCAGCACAGCCATCGCACTGATAAACCCGGGAATACCGTCACTTTCCAGCACAACCAAATTACCAGTTAAAGGTAAAGGCAAGACTCTCTCTCGCGACAGTGACTCCGAGACGACCAACGCCGTACCTTGAGGGCCGTATCCTTGTTGCCAGTTGGGAGGGGGCTGACCTGCCCAGCCATTGGCAGCGCTTGGCATGATCCTGCTTCCCCACTGACTGGCACTGGGTGGCCCTGGAGTCTGGCTTTTGCTATCACGAGGTTCCGCGCGTTTCACCTCCACCTAAACAAACAGAGTCACCACTTAGGAGAGATGGTGCAGGTCAGTGTACCCCCCTTCCCCTCACACACACCCTTCATTACACTTAAGACTACACTTAGCATCTTATGACTTACGTCTAAATACTTAATTATTAAACTTAAGGCCAGTAATTTAAAATGTTTCTCAGGTACAATATATATGATGGTAAGACATTACAAGTCCTACTATTGAGGTATCTCAAGTAAAACACATCCTACAAATCACTCTTGTTTCATCGCAGCGCAGCATTCATTGGCTTTAATCTTAAAACAGCAGTACCCTCTTACAACGGCTCTTCACTTTAAAAAGCACAATCTCTTAAATTATCCATACACTCATTTGACTTTTAAGGCAGGAGTTACAAAGATGACATTTTCAGTAAAAAAATAACTTTGAGTAAAGAGTACGCTCTGAAAAAGGGTACTAATGCTTTAACCATTCAAATACGTTTGGGGTTCGTTTGAAAGTTACGGTTTAAGCCCACCCCATCTAACTACAATTTCAGCTCTGCTCATACCTGAGAAACACACATTTGTTTGGTTGGTTTTTTGTTTGTTTGTTTTTAAACTTAGATTTTATTTAAATGTCTAATGGAAGATAAAGACTTACCTTCCCCAGGCTAACGCTTAAAGAATCTCAATTAACTCAAACAATGTCAGAGGGAATGGATGTGATAAGAGAATCTTACATTACATCTAACAAAAAAGTAAACAAACATGCAAGTAATAAAAATGGACAGTTGAGTCAATAAGAAGCAAATCTTCATACTGTGTTAAGTCAGTGACAAAGCCCCTCCTGTTTTTAAAATTAGTAAGCCACAGTGCTCAACTTATTTTATTCAAAGATAAAATGTCCTAGTGTTCCACGCCATCGAAGAAGTGCATTTGACCTACTTAAAATAAGCTGCACATTCAACATAAACCTCTCAAAAAAATCCAGTTTCTGATTTAATGAAACACTCTCAGCACTCATGCATGCTGAATTAAAGCCTTTTTTATTTTATGATTAATTTTAATGGGTGCCAGAGTACAAAGAAAATAAATCTCAATCATCAATGGGCCTGAGTAGTATGGAAAATAAAGTATTCAGAATTCTTCCTGCCATGTCTTAAAAACCATTCATGTCAGAGAACAAACAGGAAACAGGCACAAGGCAAGGACAAAGCCCCCCGCCCCCACCCCGCTGCAGATGCCCCAAGGACATTAGACATGACAGTAACCAAATCTCTGTCAGCTGAAGGCCCTTCCAGAGAGGAACCAAGGGAATTTTTCAAAGGACTCAAATTAATGAGTCTTAACACATTTGCCTTGAGGGAATTCGGTTATTGCTTACAAAAGCAGAGTCCTTCTTGCAATTTTAATTTTTTTTTCCTTTCAACAACATATGGATTCATTTCAGCAATACCTTTTTAATTACCAAAAAGGAAAAGATACCATTTTTTAAAGTAGGCATTATTAGTCAATGAAGAGAGCACAGTAGCTGGAGCTCATTAAACTACGTGGAAGAATTCCATTAATTTTTCAGTGCACATTTGGAAGCAGCGAACTGCCAAACCGAGGACTGAAAAAATCCCTGTGCAATATCCTCAGCGCCGAGGTTACCATTCTGCACCTGCCTGAATCCCAGTTTACACCAAGAACCGAGGCATCTCCATTGCTTCTAGCTGAAAACACACTGCATATTTCTGCTTCTTATGTCATTGAAAGGAAAAAAAAAAAAAGGTAAAAATAGATTATTTCATTTTGGTACTGAGACTGTTTGGGAACAACGGAGAACTCTGAACGAGCAGTGATGTGTTCTGAAAACCCGCAGCAGCAGAGGCTCACCAGGGCTCTCCGTACCCTCCCAGAACGGTTCCAGCAGATGGACTATCCTTTGTTCCTATTTATATCCAGCACGCTGCTCTGTGATCTGGCCTCTCATTTAAGTGGTTCATGTAAGTTTAAGGTAGCTCCAAGGAAAGATCAGAGGATGTACGTAGGATATGGGTAATTCATACACACACTAGTGTAAATTTACTGCTGTCAGTGCATCTGCCCACAAATGAGTGCTCAATTGCTCACGAGAGGAAAATACTCGTAACCAAGACCATGCACTAGTGCCCCTGACTGCACAAGCACTTCTTCATCTGCTTCAGTCCCATTATCAGGAAATCAGCCCACCCCTCAACCCCCAAACAAGTTCCTAGGAACAAAAAGCATTATACACTGCATAATTAACCCAGATTCCACTGAAATGCAAGAATATCTCCCCTGCTAGCTAAATAAATGCTTATGAAATACCAGCACACAGACTTTAAAAGACAATGCAAAATTACACAATGCAATAATTTAAGGAAAGTGACAGTGTTCTTGTGTTTCCTTGAAATCTATTCACTCCAAGGTTAGCAGTTTCAATGCTTACTTTAAAAACTGTGGATATACTGTAAAGCTGCAAGGACTTTCAATTTACCAGAATTTCCTGTGGTTAATTTAAGAAGGTTTTTTTTTTTCCTGTATAAAACTTGGGTGTCCTACAACAATTTACTTCGCTTTTATTTTTTTTTTCCACAGGTACAAGCATGTTCCTTGCCAAGTAACATCAAAGCAAGCCTACAAAATTCCTCCCTATCAAACATTCATTTGCTGACAACACAGTATGAAGATGAAACAACCAGAGGTCACTTAACTGCATTGTGGTTAAATACTATATAGAGTACGTGGGTTTGTATCAAAGTTTCACAGTAAGTGACCCAATTTTTTAAAAACCAATCCTTCATGATGTTTTTTTTCTTTTTCTTTTTAAGTTTAAGATTATATAAAGTAGGTTGTCTCACATCACCTCAAAATTTGAGTAACAAATCCACATCTGAAGGAGTGGTATCTGAAACCAAGCCTTGAACAACTCAGATTTCATTGGGATTCGGATTTTCAAACAGCTGGAACCAACCCCCTTCTATCCTCACACCTAAGCAGTGCTCAAAACCAAGGTGGTGATCACCACACTGGTGTAACACAAACTACGCTCAGCCAGAGCAGCCCCCCAGGTCTGTCAGCACAAGGCCTCACCCAGAGCAAACCAGCCCACAGCCCAAGTTCTCAGGCTTTCAAGATCTGTCTCTTCTACACGCTACGCCGCACTTAACTGCCCTTCTCGTCTGTTCACACAAACTCGGAAGACTTTCCCCACCTTCATGGACAAAGCCTCGAATTTGGACACACATGCTCTCCCTCCTCACTGAATCAATAATTTCTGGTCACCAGTGAAATTGCTAGTTGCCCAAGACTTGGTTCTTTCTTAAGGTAAAATAAAACTACAACTACACACTTTTTTGCCCATGATGTCGTGAAAATGCATGTTGACAGCCTGGTCCACTGATTGTTCGTCCTCGAAAGTAATAAATCCAAAACCTAGCCAACGACGAAGAGTGAATCAAGGTAGCAGGGTGTTGTGACACAAAACAGGATGATGAACAGTATTAGGGGCGGACCAAGGGTTCAAGCAGGGGTTTCAGATAACCGAGACTTGTGTTAAATTTTCAAAAAAAGTCAATCTGAGAAAATTGCAATGGATACTTCCTGTAATTAGGCAACTAATGCCTCATCTTGGTTTCACACATGCAACTTACAAACTGAGCTTGTTAACTGTCTTTTAATTTGATTTTATTCCTAACCCACCTACTAGGAAATGGAAAAAAGTGCTACTACAGTCATAACTGTGCCACATGATTAAAAACAAAATACTTGTGGGACAGCAGATTAAAGTCAAGCCACTTTGCTGCTCCTATCTTTGATTCAGATGAGGTTCCCAAAGAAAACCTGTCCCTGTTCCCCAAAGCTGCAAAGCAACTTCCTCCCATCCCTCATCCCATCTTCCAATTAGGAAATATTTTCCATGGAAAATAAGAAACTTGTCTTTGAAATGTAGCTGTTAAAGCATGGAAAATTTTACCACTCCATGGATGAATGAGAAGCTTCAGAAACTAACAACCTAGATCAGAGGTTCTCAAGCTTTCCACGCCTTAGAAAATGCACACAATGGACATTATTCCTTCCCAACACAGTAACCCTGCCAGCTAAAGAGGTGTTGCTTATACAGAACGCAATACTTCCCTCATGTCCCTTACTCTGTTTTATTTCTCTTATTTCCTGCTGCTTTTCTCTTGAAAAAAAATCTATGCAACACTTCTCAGCCCCTCTTTTTGCCAGAGACATCTCGAACTGCTCCAGGTCCCCAAGGGGAGCTCATTCCCTTTGATCTGACCCCAGCCCTCAGTGGTGGCAGCTCAGCCGAACCCAGCAGCTTTTTACAAGGGTGTGAGGGAGCGTCTGGTGCCTGGAGAACATGCCGGAAACGAGGCAAAGCCCCAGGACTACATTGTTTTTTGAGGTCACGCTTTGAGAACCACTGCACTTAGGTTGTAGCTTCTGATACTGCCGAGAGAGTGGCAAAATAGTGGTTAATCCCACAGAACACGGAGGCTGGTTCATGCCATCAACCACTCATCGCTAGTGTACAACCGAACCCCAGGAAAGGGAAGAACACATGCAGTATGTAAATTGTGCCATTCTTTAGATTAGCTAAGGGGAGAGCAATAAAAATTAGAAAGAAAAAACAAGGTGCGGCATCAAAAGCATATGGAACATGGATGCATTTCTGCTTTTCTGAAACCCAAGATTTCCCCCTTGGTTTGCATTTTGCTTTGCAGCTAGTGCTGACAGCAGCCATATATTGCTCTAAAGCGTTAAACAGAAATACAGTATCTAGAACAGTTAGTGTCTCTCGGAGCTTATCCAACTGGGTTGGGTAAGCCCAAAGAGGCCTATTGTAGAGAAAGTTTATATATAAAACAATACACAAAGATACAGGCCAAAATAGATTCCAGCAGGTCAAATTCTGCTGTCAGCAACAAGAGCAAAAGACATCACTAAAATAAACTTAAAATAAAAAGGAAAAAACTTAGCATTTCCCACACACAAGAGACTGGCAGTATAAACGAAGTTTTGTTGACCTGTGATGAAAGCAGCCTCAAAACTGAGAGCAGCATTTCATCACAATATATTTGTCTGAGGTTAACTAGAGATCTAAGTATCAGAGCCAAAAGAGAAGTATTTGTATTTAAATCACACATTTAGTATGTCAGCCTTTATCTAGAAAGACATGGGAAAGAAGAACGATGGATATCATCTACATATGAAGGTTGCTTGTTTAACTGGATTCCAGGAAGACTGAAGGAGGGGAATAGACTGTGGTATGGAGATGAGGTTGGGACAGGGAGAAGAAAGGACAGTAAGAGGTCATTGAGGAAGCCAGGAAAGAAAAAAAAATATATATAAAGGGTCAAACACCACAAGATAAGGAACAGTGAAGAAATCTGAGTGAAATACACAGCCAAATTCGAACAACATGAAATCTTAAATCCAGTAACAGTGATGAAGTCTATCATACAGTAGCTTTGTTTTTTGAAAGACAGGACTTTACTGAAGACTAGAGAAACTAGTTGCATTTAGCAGGAATCCAAGTTGACTACCGAACAGAGCAATGATGCTGGTTTGCAGCCAAGGGGAGGAAGAGAACAAACACAGCAAAAACCTGTAAATTACTTCACAGTTCTTGGTTTAGCCAAGAATAGAAAGCATGAGAAGCAGACTGCAACAAAGCCACTGTTTCTTTTAAGATGTAAGGAGGCTGGCTGTGTTTGTACTTGGGACTCTGAAAAGAATTCTGATGAAAGCGCTGCTTGCAGGAGAGCTAACAGGAGTGGGTAGGACTGAGAGTAAGCAAAGATGATTTGGATACTCAAAGACACCCAGTCAGCTCCTCAAGGGCATCACTGTAGCTCTGACACTAACCAAGATTCTGGTTCCCAGGGTTCCTGAGAGGAGCTGAAGGCAGATGAATGCTACAGGGATTAGTAACGGGGATGAGTTCTCCCTCCTCCTACCAGCAAACTAGTGAGTGACATGCAGTAAGGGTTCTGCTCAAAACACAAGGGTGGCAAAGTTAACAGAAGGCAGCAACATTCAGAATGGTGTCAGTAGAAGACAGCAGCTAGCTGGCCCTTTAATTTGTATAAACACTCACTCAGGTACAGTGTTAGAAAGACGCGTATAGACTGAGTAGAGCTCTATGCCACAGAACAGAGATCAGAAAGAGAAGGCAAGGGAAATCGTGTTCTGGGATGCACGACCAGGAGCACCGAACACAAACTATGAGGAGATTTTCCTAGCACACCCCCAGGGACTAGCAAGGCCATTTTTGGAGATGACAGTTAGTTACCACACTACATAAAAGGATGTAATGCAACAAAAATGAAAGCCAGAGCAACAGGATTCAGATGAGGTCAGATGAATTAAGGGAGAAAGTATTTTCAAACCCGCGCACATCTGTCACTTCTGCTTTAAGCCACCACCTAGGAAGTGGACCCAAAGCCCTCTTTTTCTTAATTATAGCTTTAAGCAGAGAAGCCACTGAGACCAGGATTAGTGCCTTTTGGTCAGACGCTGCAAGGCTGGGATTAAATATTACAAAGATATAGATGATACAATAATTACTGAAATATTTCAAAATTTCAGCCACAAATTAAATGCTCATATCTTTGTCTCTGCTGTCTCCTCTATTTAAAATCCGATGCTCTTAAATAGGTGAACTTATGTTCTGCTTAAATAAAAGATATCTGTTGAAAGAAGATTAAGATAGCTAAAGCAAGAAAACAAAAAAAACAAATATATTGAAACTTCGTTTACACTCCAATAAAAGACAAAGCCCGTCCCTCCTCTGACTGTGGAACTGGCCTGTACCTCTGTGATAAATTATCACCTAGAGAGAAGAAATCTAAAGAGATATCGTTAATCACAGTCAAACAATTCACAGAGAGAAAAGAAAAAGAAAAGAACTTACTTAACATTACCATACTTTACTATGAAACACTTAAATATGTCACTAAGGATGTATGTCTAAATTAAAAATAAAACTAAGACTTAACAGCTTAATAAATATGAAGTGAAGAATATATTTCTTAATAATGAGTCAGAAGAGAAATGAAAGTTCAGATGGCAAACTATTCTCTAGCATGTAGAACATGCTACAATGTGGTCAGTGCGACTAAGCTTCATGTATTTAAAATATTGCCTCTTATTTGTCAAACAGATGACAGATGCAATGGAAGGTGGATGACACGAAACTTGCTTCATATTTTGACCAAAGGTTACCAACTTGATTAAATAGTCTAGTGAAACTACCACGTTGTTTTTTTTTTTTCTTGAAAAAGCACTCTAGCATACAGGGATTATACATCCCAGTCAAAATACATATATTTCAGAATTTTTTTGTGTAGTTTAAGACGTGTTTTTCTTTTTTTCATTTTAAGTGAAGACATTTAACCAAAACAAAAAGCATATAATGGATGGATTTGGTTCTCATCTCACGTTCAGACGTACTCTGAACCAGAGTACCCCCCACATGCAATTACAGACATCAACATACCTTTCACATGGCAGGAGGAAATTCTATTCCCCTCCCAAATAGCACCTTGAGCCACAGGAGTGGCTTGAGAATCAAATTTCATTCAACTAAAAACTAAAAAAAAAACCATAAATGAACATGAAACATCTGACTTTAAATGCACAGATACCAACTAAAGCTGCAGATGAAGAGTCTAGACTTGAAGTGATATTTGCTCAGTGAATTATTCTTTTTCCTGAGGCAACGTAGAAAAAAAAAGTCTACCTTTTCTGATGGTGTGAAATAGTTTGCCATCTGACTATAGGAGAGTATGAAGAAATTTCAAGGACAAACTAGATCAGCCTTTACCTCGGGGCCTCTGTTTCTCTGCGTCATAGATCATTACAACTTCAGTGACCTGGAAGAGAGAAGGGAAATTCTACTAACTGTGCTACCAGGGGAGCATTATAAACAGTTACTACAGGCTGGTTTCCCGCACTCTCTCCACAAAGCACAATTAAATGCTTGATGTAGCCATCAACACCAGGCTGTCTTCGCACAGCACAAACAAATTGGGAATATTGCTCTTTACAGGAATTTAAGAAAAGCCTGAGTTCATCTGTTCCAAAAAGCTGCTACACTCTGGCTTTTTAAGGTCTCATCACACTTAAGAAGATTTTAATCTAGCATTAAGGTCGCTACACTGCTTATACCCACACCATAGCCTAGAAAAAAACCCCAAAGGCTTCTGGTTTTCAACATGCTATTCAGGGTAGCTTCTTCAAAGATTACTTTTTCCATTTTTAAACATTTTCACTCTCAACGTGAAAAGCAGCTTTAACTCCAAACACACTGACAAATTTGCACAGCTTCTCTGAATTACTGACTCGACTAGCAGCCTGGCACAGAGCACCAGCATTACAAAAACCCCCTAAGTTATGGATGATCAATATCAGTGTGATTTTAACTTGAAAAAAGCACAAAGAAATTGAAAATGCAGCAAGCTGTTTAAGGGTTTCAAGATTTTTTTTTTCAGAATAAGCTTCACTGTGAGCTACAATTTAAATAAAAACAGAGGTGCAACATTTATGTCAAAGGCAATATTAAAACAGCTGAAAGGAACTGCCTTTACATTTCTCAGATGTAGAAAAGCAGTCACAAAATGTATGACACCTCATGGAATTACATCTTCGCCTTCAAATCAATCTTAGGATATTTTTTACTAGAATCCCTTGAATTAACTTGAAAACTGATGCCAATTCACCTTTTACTATCAGCTAGAACACATACTTTTTAAGTTATTACACCACATACACTCACTTGAATGTATCCTACTGGATGCTAACAGCTGGGATTTATCCCCATTCTGGGATTATGCCATGTGACGGTGCCGGTGCCAGATTTTTTCCCCACCATTCCATCTGGATCCCCCTCTTCACCCTGGTCTTATTTACCAAGCAATTACCATGTCTAAGAACCAGGGCCTGCTTTTGTCTCTTCACTCCACAAAACCTGTGAGAACCTCTACTTCTTCAAAGAGGCTCTTAAGAACACTACATTGACTCCCCCATTTCTATACTATTGTTAAAGTTCTACTACTTACTTTCAAAGGCACTTACACTCAATGGCTGTTGCCTTCTACATTTGGTGGAACATAACCCTGGATCTCCCAAGCCATCCAGAGGTCAGAATTGGAAAGCCAAAAGTCTGTGAGGAAGAGCCTTTAGAAATTATGCTCCACAGCCGTGGAACATGCTCCCCTATTTTTATTTACTGCAGCCTTTCAAACTAAAGAAACAGTTGTTAGCCACTGCCTTTTATATATTTTAAAAATTATCTTAATCAAATTTTAAATACACTACTGTTGATCAACTTAGCCACTTGAGGTCTTAGAAAAAGGTGATTAAAAAAAAATATCAAAAAATGCACTGAATGCCACTTAAAGATGGCAAGTTCACGCCCACTGGCAGAGTCCTGAATTTAACTCAGGCAATCTTTAAGCTTCTCAAACCAGTTCACAGCTGAGTTTAGTTCAGCACTTTACCATCTTAAATGGGGAACAATAGTTGGGATAAATGGGAAATTTAACTAGAAAAAAAACCCAGAAAACCCCATTTCAGTCCGAGGCTGTAAACTGAATTAAAAAGTGCATAACACAAGCAGTAGCTTCTCTCTAGAATGGAGGTCCTAGGGACAACAGACCTCAGCTGATTCCAGATGATGATTTCAAAGCAGCTACTGTGACTGCAGTAACAGCAGGAGACTGCAGAGTTTAACCTATCTGTACACGCAGTCAAAGACGAGGATCTTAGACATAAACTCAGGGAAGTACTCGCTGTTCCCCTCCCCAAAACAAAGCAACAAAATTGTTTAAATCACCAAGCTGCAAGTTATCAATTGAAAAGAGAAATAATTATTCTTAAAGCCAACTCCACTCGGGAGTTTTTGCAAGAAGGGAACAGAATAATGCATCAGGTAGACTCAAACAAGAGGAGACAGAAGCAGCGAAGTAAGTTACACATCAGAGCAATAGATTTTGACAAACAGCACGATACATTTCAAGATGATGAACACTTACTACAGTTTATCACAAAGTGCTTCAATATGTCCCTACAGCAGTTTGTCTAAATTAACCCCAAATTTGACAGCTTGACGGAATCTGAGAAAAGGCAGCAGGGAGGGAAAGCATCTTGCAACCAACTGATAACTGCCATCATGCTGAATGACTCACCACTCCGAATTTCTTGAAGTATTCCCTGAGCTCTGTCTCGCCACAGTTATGAGGAATCCCACCAACAAAAATTTTATTTGATTTATTGTTATCGCTCCTGGATCCTTTCTGCTAAATCAAGGAGGAAAAAAAATCAGTCAGGAGGACAATAAAGTTGGCTACTTCTATCATTTTACACTTAAACATGAACAATGGTCTCTTGCAGGTTGAGGGGGAGCTATCTCCAGACCTGAAGTCTCCTAGTCATTAGAGCGAAGCAACTGCATGCTCAGAGCTCAGAAGTCTAGCGTTTGCAGTTCTTCCGAAGATCAGAGAACTAGGGACTGTGTTCTGAGGCCGTTTACTCGTTTTCTAATGAAATCATATTAACCTGCAGGGTGTGAAGTAGGCTGGAGAAGAGCATCAGTCCCGCCAGTGCACTTCCAGATACTTGTTCAAGATTTGAAGAACTCAACCAAAAGCATGGCTAAGAGCTTAAGAAAATACAACACCCACAAACTGAGTTTGACGCAAACACAAAACATCCGTTAACACCATATTGTACTTGGAGTCTTGTCATGGAAATCTAAGTAGAAGACATTTTTCAGAAATAAAATTTACACTCAAGGCCTGCATACTGACTTGTGATTTTAAAACATGGACACAATCCAAGGGAATTCCATTAAACTGCTAGAAGGTAAGCCAAAACTTGGAAAACAGGCAGGATACACCAAGTATCTCTCCTTACCCATCCTTCCTTCGGTCGTGTCCTTTCTGGTTGCATCCCCCTAGGCGTGCATGGCTTTGGATCAATCTAGAAGAAGTTCCAGTTTGGTCAGATCTCAGCGTGCAGAATATTGTTCTAAAAGTTACGTTCATGGCAGCTGAACACAGCACTGCTGAAATTCAGCTCCTCAGATCAAAGCTATCAGCAATACATCGCTTCTACAACGTGACACAAACCATTGAGTTAAAGCTGTCTTACAATAAATAATTAAAACCAACAACCAGGTAACTTTTACACTATCCAGTCTGCAAATAAGAAGCCAGAATTTAAAACAGATCTTTGAAGCAGTCTAAAGCAGAAAAAAAGTAGCCAAATCAAAACACAAAAGCAACTTACATTCCGGCCATCTAATGTATGAGGTCTACTGGCCAATACTGTTCCCACACAGTTAGGATCTTTAAATTTGACAAATCCAAATCCTCGAGACTGGTTTGTTGTTTTGTCTTTCATTATTACACAGTCTACAACTTCTCCATACTGGGAGAAGTAGCTCCGAAGAGTTTCTGTTAAAAAAAAGCGTATATTAAACAGAACCACATATTAACCTTACCAGGCTGTGTTTGCAATTATGAGACAAAAGACAAGGAAACAGCTAAACAAGTTCAAACTCATCTTTTGAAAATTATTACATTTTATTTCCTCTAAACAAATGGCATGTACTGCTTTATTAGAATAATAATAAAGCAATTATAAAAAATTGTCACCTCCTGAGTTGACAAAAACTTCAATACAGAACACTGACAGAAAATACACAACCAAAAGTGACTAACATATTTCCACTCTCTTTACAGAAAATTTTAGTAATTAAAAGAGAGCAGCACAATCTCACCCAGCTCTCCCTGCCTCAGCCCTGTCTGTTAAAAGCTGTGTATCTGGGCAATAGTTGCTGCTCACAGAGGCCTGGCCCAACGCCTGCAGAACACATAGCTTACCTTGTGTCGTACTCCAGTCCAAGCCACCCACAAACAGTTTTCTGCAAATGAAGCACACAGCAGTTTTAGGGTGCTACACGACAGATGCTTCATCTTATGTAAGAAGTCAGCTATTCTGAAGCTGTCTGGCAGTACTAAGGCCTCCAAAATACCCTACAAAGTCCTTAAACTGCTGCTTAAAGCAAACAAAAACCTTCATGCATCCCCTGTATGTGCTCCGCCCTCACTCACCTGGAACGACCAGCCAGAATTACTTTCACTGCCATTATCTTCTAGTAAATGAACGCAAAAGTAGAACCACCAAGTTCAAGCCTCAGAAGGCAAACTTGTGAGGCAAGTACTAACTAACAGAGTAGCACTAATTCAGCAATTAGTGATGAAACCATTTTACAACCTAGTTTAGATTAGTCAAATCTGAACCAACCCATCTTCTGAAAAGAGCATCCAAATCCTCACCAGTTCGTGTCAGAGCATGCCAGAGAACTTGGGCAAGTGCAGGAAGGGCAGCAGCGAGATGCCAGACGGCCTGCTTCACAACTCTCTATCAACTCTGGTGTGTGACAAAACTTCCAGGCAAAGTAACTTACTCCACAATTAAAGTTAATTCAAAGCCACCTCAACACTTGGCCCTTTTCAGTAAGAAGCACCAACTCCGAAGCTCATCTGTTAAGTTTTAGTGGCCGGCACAGACAAGTGCTGGGAGGATGAGCTCTGTTTCTCTTATCAATCCTCAAAGAGAGGAGCCACAGTCTGCCGTCTTCTACCCACCCTCAGATATACCCAAGTGTAGCTCCAGCTGAGCTGAGGCTGGGAGTTAGTGCACCTTCACTTACACGGGGAAAGCTGAGGTCCTCCTGAAAAAAACCCAAACCCCTTCCTCTCACCTGCTTTTCTCAGGAGCTGCTAAGGGCAGCAAGAAACTGGCCACCCCCCAGTGAGAGAGCTTTTCTGAAGGTCAGGAAAACTCCCCCACCTCCCTCTACTGGCAAGGAGCTTGTTCGTGGCACCAGTTCAAAGAGCTTATTCAACACCAGCAGCTCGTCTGGTAACAGCCAGACTTCACCCAACAGTCGTCCTGGTACCTCCAACTGTCCCTTTACAACATTTTCTCTCTACATACAGGCACATGCCCAGACCTGGGTGCTCGCTCCTGGACCATTACTTTTAAGGAAACTAAGTTCTATACGGAAATAACTTTATTCCTAACAGCAAGGAAAAAAAAAGTGATCTAATGCTATATTCAGATTAAAGTTTTGATGTAGCCCATGACTGTGTCTAGGACTGTTGGGTTTTTTAAAAAACTAAATTTGATAGCTTGGCATTTAAGATCAATCTACGTAAGATCAATCTAAAACTACCAGCTGCATTCTGACAGAGCATGGAGCTGTCTGCAGGGAAGAAGGAATCCCCACAGTTAACGGCCACTGAAACCTTCCAATTCCACTGTTATTCGTAGTGACCCTACATACATTGAAACACACCAAACAGCGGAGTTGCCTGAGGTCACCCACAGCAGCTGTACATAAATACACGGCTTCTATTTATACACACACTATAGAATGCCAAAGGCCAGGACTACCCCAGCCTTTGAACACGCTGAGCAAGTGCAGGAGCTACCTAATCCCACCTAGCACAGAAATCCAGCCACAATATTGTCCGAGCTGGCTGTCAGAAGCAAGACAGTTGTATGCGATATGCTGGGCAAGCGTCTGCTTCCCCACGCCCCCGTTCACAGGGTCTCACGTACGCTGCCTCCTGTAAAATCTTTTGTTCAGACGCTTTATGGGCTGGTCGTTATTAAACCTACGCCACCAGTCTGAGCCTGCCGACATCACTGTCCTCATACCTATCCACACCGCCCTCAGAAACACACCCCTCCAGAAAGCTCCACGTTTAGGGACTGCCACGGTCCATCCCTCACAGAACATACAGCAATCCCCCAGCACGGGCCCGATGAGCACACAAACCCCCAGCCCATTTCTTCCTGCAGATCTTCCTCTCTGCCATGAATGTACGACTGGGCGCTGCACACCTGCCAGTGAAGGACACAGAGCAGCAGCGCTCCTCGCAGGGCTCAGTTCCTCAGCAGGAGATGGAATAACAACTCTTCACAAGTCGCAGTACATATACAAAGTTTTAACCAAGTTTCACAAAGCCGTGTGTTCTGCTTCAGCTATTTCCTGACAAAATTTTACTTGCTAATTTATTCTTTTCTACTACAAACATATCTGTCACTGAAACAGATAATCTCAGAACTAGTAAGAAAGCACGCACAGGTATTTTAAAAGTGCTGAAACTCAACATGAGCACAAATTCTCTGCCTATGTGAAATAATCTTGCAATTTGATTAACATCTATTGTTTCTCTTAGCATAGTCCCAATGAGCTACATCCTGTAGGACAGAAGGATCTCAAGATCAGCACTTTTCCTTCCTCCAAAATAGTCCCAAGTACTAATTACAACTAATAACGCTCACAAGACCCTACCTACTCCTATCAACACGACTGCAAGGCCTACCTATACCCTTCGTAAGTGTTTTTTCTCAACTCAAAACCTCTGCCTAGAACAGCGGTTAAACTCATAACTTCCTATTAAGACTCGCATCTCACAACAGCTTTCAAAACAGAACTTCCTTCGCCCCACTACAGGCAGCTGGCTCAAACTGCAGTTTACTCTGTGCTTTCACCTTTCTGTCTGAGCGCTTTTGGGGGAGCAGAGAAAAGAAAATGTCCATCCCTGGTTAAAATCCAATCCTTTCAAATCTGATTATAACTCAGAAAGATCAAAATCTGAACAGTCTGCAATTGGGAGCAAGCTCTGTGACAGCCAGGCCTGCTCAGGATGAAAGCTGGAAACATTTCACCGAGTAACTCGCAGCCTGCGCTCACCTACAGCTGGAACAGCGGCACACTGGAGTCTGCCGACCAGGTCTCTCATAAGGCGCTCGACAGTAATTAAGGCCCAGGACCAAACACAGATACTTCCAGAGCAAACCCTACAGCACGTGATGTTCGAACAGTTATCCTGCCTCTTGTATTTTTAAGACTGTACACATCCAGAACAGGCAGAGTAAATAAGCAGCTGACTACACAGTGCAGACAGCACGAGAGCGGAGAGACATCCAGCAGAGTTTCGAAAAAGGGGACCAGCTATGATGGGCATATTCTGTGTCAAAACTTGCAGTGAAAGCTAAGCAATAATTTCGGGTTTTTTTTTTTGCTATTTCAGTTCTAAGAAGCCCAGTCTGCAGTTTCACCATTTAAATGTCACCAGGCTTTAGAACACAGCCCTGAAGCAGAACAGGACCGAATACCCCTCAGAAGAACCAGACCTATGCCAGGCCATCCGTTTGAAGAAGCCACATTTAAAAAAACCAGCCAAACCGGGGATTTTCCGCCCGGAATCCGGCCGGCAGACGGGGACAGGCCTATTGCGGAGG